>NC_080072.1:14533608-14691108 GCF_949987535.1 Balaenoptera acutorostrata
GTGATGAGCTGGTCAAACTTACAAAAGTTCCCCAGGCTCTGGTGCCCAGGGTCTGAGTGGAAAAAGCCCTCATCCCTTCTCAGTGCTCTCAGAACAGGCCCAAGAGGATGGGGCTGGGTCTTCAGTGCTTCCCTGGGAAGAATCCTCTGTCCTCTACTTGCAGAGAGATCTGGAGAGACAGGAGTGCTGGGCTTGGAGTAGGGCCTTCCTATGAGGTATAGAGATGCTGCTCCTTTCAGATGGATTCCCGTGGCTTCTGCAGGAAATCCTGCATCTTTTCTAGGGCAGCTGATTCCCTTAGCATGTGGAGGGGGAGGGCAAGGCCTCAGTTGAAGATTGGGTGAAAGCTGTGGTCCTTCACTCCAGAAATGTACACTTTGCCTGTAGTTTCAGGGGTTCGCAGATCCCAAAGGTTGGCCGTCCCTCCCATCCATTTGCAGGTTAGGGACCGGCCCCTGCTTTATGCTTACACTCATCCTTGGGGTGAAGTGAAGAGGGAGGGGTCTAGGGCTCCCCCTTTGCTTTTGGTGGGAATAACAGTCCACCCTTTCATTCTGGGCCCTAAACCCTAAGCTGGCCCGAGTAATATAATGCAAGGTGAGGATGTAGTCAAGGAGATGAGCCGAGAGAGAAGCTGGGCCCTGTAAATAGGAAAGGAAGCGGGGTGGCAATTCGGGAGCTGACTCCTTCCCTGTTCCAGCCCAGCCTGAGAGCAGGGCCCAGCTGAGGGGAGGAAAGGGAGAAGAAAGCAAGCGGAGGAGATAAGCAAGGGAGAGGTGACCCCCTTCTTTCCCAGCTGCAGCAGCCCAGCGGGTTAGATGAATGCTGGGAGGGGGGAGAGTGACCCTGGCAGAACCCTTTGTTCCAGCTGAGGCTGGAGCGGGGGCACCGAGCCATTCACACGCCATCCCAGGGCATCCTGCTGGGCACGCTGGGGAGGGGGCACAGCAGCCGGTCATGGGACTTGGCCAGGCAGATAGCTGGATGCTCAATAGGGAAGCCCAGCAGCGTGCTGCGGAGGCTGCGGGAGGGGCTGCTTCTGCCATCCTTCCTCCAGGCTGTGGCCGGTCCCGCAGACCGGAAGGTCCTGACTGGTCCCAGTTGCCCTGCCCTGAGGCAGCCTGGGTTCCCGGTACTGCTTCTCCTGGTCACCCTCCTTAAAGCGAGTTCTGACTCGGGGACTCACAGCAGGGCCTGCTTCTCCCTGCTCCCTCGTGTGATTTCTTATCCCTAAAGGGGCTCCAGCATTTTAATTCCACTCTTATTTCTTGTTCTCCCTTGCCAATGTCCTGGTCCTGGGTAGAGGCAAAAGCATCCATAACTCCACCTAGTTTTGGAGGGAAGGATATGGAAACCTTTCTACATTGCCCATGCTGTCCCCGGCTCCCCTTCCTCAAGACCACCAGCCCTCTAGGTGGCATCATTTGTCCCTGGGCCTTTGGTGGGGGGTGTGCAAAAAAACCCTGTCATAGAGGGGATACTGGACTGTTTGTGAGCCCAAAGTCAGAGGGTATCTTCTTGACCATTTGTGCCTTGGAGGAGGAGGAAGGCACGATTCCATGGTCCACACCTCCCTGCAGCATCACTGTGGCCTCCTGGGTGACGGTGCTCCTAGACTTGGCTCCTCTACCTTGTCCCCCTAGAATGGGCTTTGGTTGGGTGGGAGCTGAGCCCTCACTGGTTCCTCTTCCCTCTGCCCAGGCCTAGCCAGCAGCCCCGAGTGTGCTTGTGGTCGGAGCCACTTCACGTGTGCGGTGAGTGCCCTCGGCGAGTGTACCTGCATCCCCGCCCAGTGGCAATGTGATGGAGACAATGACTGCGGAGACCACAGCGATGAGGACGGATGTAGTAAGAACCTCCGCACGGGACGATGGGAAGTGGTAGAAGGTGTGAGGGAGCAAGGACAGGTGTGATGGTGTGTTCTGTGCATCAGCTGTGTCAGACTCAGAGTTGGACTCTCTCGAGGGTGACAGATATTAACAGATGGGTGGTTTCTTCACAGTATATATGGCTTCAGCCCTCCCGTATTGCCCATATTTCCATGCACGTGTGGCCAATAAAACAAACTTTGAAACAAGTACAGGAGAAAACATTTGAAGTTACAGGTGGTCTCTTTAATTAAATAGATCTCTCTGTATTTATGTGAATATGTATATCTGTATTGCATATCTGTGCATTTTAAAATGTGCATACTATACGTGGATGCCGAGTATTTCTGTGTTTCTTATGTTGGTATTCTGTGTAATCACACCTTTTCAAATAACATAAACTTTGTAAGAAATCACATATTCTCATTAAATCTCCCCTTTCCCCTAGTGTAGTAACATGCACAACAGGCTAGGGTATCCTGTCTTGGATATGTAGTAATATTACTCCTGAGCCAGTTACTTGTCTGGATTCAGGGGTGCAGTCTCCACCCTGCAGCACCTATATCTGAGGGAGGCTGATTAGTCTCATAAGAGTGAAGCTACAACCTGGACCTTATTAACCCTAACCAGTTTAGCTAACTGTGATGATGGTAAATGGCTCACTTTCATGTAGCACTTTTGAGGTCTCAAAAGACCTCGCTGAGTCAATTATAATTATCCCCATTGTACAGTCAAAGAACCTGTAGCTCAGAGAGGGTAACTGGCTTGTGTGATAAGTGATGAGTTCTCGAACTTGAAATTGAGCCCAGGTGTGTCAATCATCATTTAATAAGAGGAAATGGGGAAAAATACTTTTGTTTGTCTTTTCATGTTTTCCTTAACTGCTTTCCTAGTGGTTTTGAGCTCCTTGGGCTCTTCTGCCTTCTGAATCCCTGACCACCACTCCCTGAGAAAACTCTGGCTTCTTAACTGCTGTTTCTGCTTGGTTCTCCATCCGCTGGGGGCAGGCGTAGGAGTCTGTGAGGAAGGACTGTAATTCAGACAGGGAGTCAGGAAAGGATTTCTGGCCCAGTTGAGCCTGCCTGAGTAAGTGTACCAGACTGACACTCGTTTCCCTTCTTTTGCCGGGACTCAGTGCTCCCCACCTGCTCCCCTCTTGACTTCCACTGTGACAATGGCAAGTGCATCCGCCGCTCCTGGGTGTGCGACGGAGACAACGACTGTGAGGACGACTCGGACGAGCAGGACTGTCGTGAGTGCTGGCGGGGCTGGGCAGGTTCCATCAATTTTCAATCAGAGAATGATGCCCCAGGGACTTCCCTGGCAGTCCAGAGGTAGATATTTGGCCTTCCAATGCAGGGGGTACAGGTTCAATCCCTGGTCGGAGAGCTAAGATCCCACATGCCTCGCGGCCAAAAAACCAAAACATAAAACAGAAGCAGTATTGTAACAAATTCAATAAGACTTAAAAAAAAAAGAAAGAAAGAAAAAGAAAATGATGCCCCAGCCCGTGGTCTTTGGCTCTTGTCCTCCCACCTCTTCTCTTGGTCAGATAAGCCCCCGGAGACAGCCACCTCCTAGGCTCCCTTGGGAAGCATCAGAGCTGCTTTGGCTGCTCTGCTCTGCAAGGCTTTCTGCTGGGCTCCCAGGCTCTGACCCCACTGCCTGTAGCGGCCTGACCACTCTGTGCCCACAGCCCCGCGGGAGTGTGAGGAAGACGAGTTCCCCTGCCAGAACGGCTACTGCATCCGGAGCCTGTGGCACTGCGATGGTGACAATGACTGTGGTGACAACAGCGATGAGCAGTGTGGTGAGCGGTGCTCCGGGGAGGCAGGTGGGGTGGCTGGTGGATGGCATGGCCATGGGGGGAAAGAGCAGCAGGGGCTCTGGCACTGCCCGAACCTTGAACCTCCCAGGTGCCTGGAGGAGAGCAGGAGGGGCAGAGCAGCCAGACGCCCCAGGAACCACAGAATAGGAGCCTGAGGCCCAATCTCTCCAGGGCTGCGGCTTTCCCCTCGGGAGTCTGCCCCAAATCTGTGGTGTCTTGCAGGGCCTGGGTCAGACTCCCAGGGGCAATGAGGATGGGAGTCAGGGAGGATTGCAGGAGGGTTGCCGGTGGGGCTCCTGCAGGATTGCTGTCCCATTGCGTCCCCCCAGACATGCGCAAGTGCTCCGACAAGGAATTCCGCTGCAGTGATGGAAGCTGTATCGCTGAGCACTGGTACTGCGATGGTGACACCGACTGCAAAGATGGCTCTGACGAGGAGAGCTGTCGTGAGTGGCCCCAGAACTCAGGCTCTTGGGCTGGGATGGGGCAGAGAGCTCCATCCCATGGGCTGAGGGCCAGGCTGAGGAGTGCATGAACAGTGGGCAAGGAGGGTGGGTTCTTAAGAAGCGGCTCCTCCTAGGTTGAGCCAGGGAGGGAACAGGTTCCCCAGGTGGGAAGGGAGGTCTCCCTTTGGTCCACCAGAATATGGGAGTCTATAAGGGCCATCCCAAATGAAACCTGGTTTCTTTATCTGAGCATCTTGCTCCTTTGAGGAGTCAGGGCCCCTCTCCTCTGTCCAGGACTGAGTGTATTCCCCTCCCCGCCCCTGCCCTCCTTCCAGCCTCGGCAGTGCCAGTGCCCCCCTGCAACCTGGAGGAGTTCCAGTGTGCCTACGGCCGCTGCATCCTCGATATCTACCACTGCGATGGCGATGATGACTGCGGAGACTGGTCAGACGAGTCTGACTGCTGTGAGTGCTCTGGCCAGCTGGGTGGGGGAGGGGAGGCCAGGCTCGGAGGAACTCCTGGGGTGGCAAGGCACAGGTGCCGCCTGGGTCAGGAGCTCAGGGAACGAGCTTTTGGATTCCCTGGTCCCTACTGAGCAAAGATGGAAGAGCCTGGGGGCTGGGGCTGGGGCTTTCTGGTCTGCCATGGGACACTGGGTGCAGGGACTAGCTAGAGACAGAAGCCTATCGTGTTTCCGCAGCCTCCCACCAGCCGTGCCGCTCTGGGGAGTTCATGTGTGACAGTGGCCTGTGCATAAACGCAGGCTGGCGCTGCGATGGCGACGCGGACTGTGATGACCAGTCTGATGAGCGCAACTGCAGTGAGTGGGGGGCGGTGCCAACGGTCCGGGCTGGAAGTAGAGAGAGGCCACCACCGGTGAAGCTTGAAGACAGTTAGGACAGGACCACCATGTGCAGTCGTGTAGGTTGGGCATGGCCCAGAGGTGCTAGGTGCAAAGGATGCCAGTCCCACAGTAGACATTATCTTCCATGACTATAGATTTATATAGTCATCATGGCAGTTTTCCAGCAGATGGCAGTAAAGTGTCTTGAGGAAAAGGCACCTTTTTCCAATTCCCACAGAGATGCCGTATAGACCAGCTGTGACACTGGTGTCAAGAAGAGTGGCGTGGGTGCTGGCATAAAGTGCATTTTGGGGTGGCAGGGTGGTGCTTCGGGCTGAAGTGGGGCCAGGCTTTCATTAGACCTTTGCTTTGCCCAGCCACCTCGATATGTACGGCGGAACAGTTCCGCTGTCGGTCAGGCCGCTGCGTCCGTCTGTCCTGGCGTTGTGATGGGGAGGACGACTGTGCGGACAACAGCGATGAAGAGAACTGTGAGAACACAGGTAGAGTCTCCCAGGGGTACCCCGGGCCCGTTAACCCATAGGTGGGTTGGAGGATAGGGGTGGGAAGCGGGTGTTACTGCTGCCTTTCCAGTTGGGCCAGGGTGATGCTTTAGTCAGATCTTGCCCATGGCCTGGATTTTTCCTGCTCTTCTCTGTTACCAGTGTCAAGTCCAGGTGCATCTGTTGACTTGCAGCCTCATGGCCTGGAACACAGTATCAGGGCTGGGAGTTTCAATGGCCTCTCACATTCTTAACTCATACATGGCCGCTGCCTGGTGCTCTGGCCTCGTGAGCAAGGACTGCTCTCTGGCTGACAGCCCCCATGCCCCCTCCCCTAGCCACACCGGTGCCGGACGCATGGATGTGCTCTCTCATTCTGTCCCACACCCCTCACCATCCCGCTGCGGTGTCCTGGGGAGAAAACACATGCAGACATTCAGCCAGCCCTGTCTGAGCTGTTTCCTGCCTTGGACCCCGACCCTCCCACCTTGAGTCTCATCTGTCTCCAGCTCACCCTAGAAAATGACAGGCTCCCATCCTTTTGTTGACCCAAGCCCTGCCCTGATGTGACCTGGGTCTCCCTCCCTCCCCATTTTCCTCCTTCCCTCTCCAGGAAGCCCCCACTGTGCCTCGGACCAGTTCCTGTGTTGGAATGGGCGCTGCATCGGGCAGAGGAAGCTGTGCAATGGGGTCAATGACTGTGGGGACAGCAGCGACGAAAGCCCACAGCAGAGCTGCCGTGAGTGTCTCCCCGGGCGCGCCCACCCGTGGTTTGTGGCTGAGCCCCGCCCATACGCTTCAAAGAGAAGCCTCCCCAGTGACTCTTGCAGCCTCAGGAGCTGTTCTTCGTGGTCCAGGTGGAATGCCAAGTTGGCTGTCTGGGGGAGGATTCTGGGCTCAACTCCCATCTCTGGCTTGGCTGGCACAGGGCCCCGGACGGGTGAGGAGAACTGCAATGTTAACAACGGTGGCTGCACCCAGAAGTGCCAGACGGTGCGGGGGGCAGTGCAGTGTACCTGCCACACAGGCTACCGGCTCATCGAGGACGGACGCACGTGCCAGGGTGAGCTGGGGCCTGGGTGGGAGCGGGGCCAGGCAGCTGTGTTTCCGATGGGTCAGGCATTTGATGGGCGTAACCTCATATCATGATCACAATAGCCCTGGAGGTAGGGATTGTTATCCCTCCCATTTCAAAGGTGGGGGAACAGAAGCTCAGAGAGGTGAGTTAGCAGAGTTGGGATTCCAGCCCAGCTCGGAGTGAACTCGAAGCCCTTGACCACTTGTTATATAGTCTTCCCACTAGACCTGGAAAGTAGATGGGTATGTGGGCAGGGAAGCAGCTCGTCAGCTGGGCAGTTGGGGTGGGAGGATGGCAGAACAGAGATCTCCTGACCACGTTCCGTCCTCACAGATGTGAATGAATGTGCCGAGGAGGGGTACTGTAGCCAGGGCTGCACCAACAGCGAGGGGGCTTTCCAGTGCTGGTGCGAAGCAGGCTACGAACTCCGGCCTGACCGGCGCAGCTGCAAGGCTCTGGGTAAGGGGTGTTGGCATTTGGCTGGGTGGGCAGAGGACTGAGCCTGGCAGCCAGGTGCTCCGGTGCTTGGAGATTTGCCGAGAGTTAGCTGTTTCCATCGCAGTAAAATGGAGCTATGAATTGCATCCTGAGCCCCAAGCAAAACCCCGCTGGGGTGGGATGTGTACTTTGCAGGCTCCCACCCTTCTAGCGCTGATGCTAACAGCTTGGGATGTGCCCTAGCGGGCTAGGGGCCCCCTGGAGCTGGGGGTGCACGCTGGTGGTTGCCAGGGGCAGCTCTGGAGCCCGGCGGGGGCCCCATTTCTATGCCACGTCCCAGGGCCGGAGCCGGTGCTACTGTTCGCCAACCGCATCGACATCCGGCAGGTGCTGCCGCACCGCTCTGAGTACACACTGCTGCTCAACAACCTGGAGAACGCCATCGCCCTCGACTTCCACCACCGGCGTGAGCTTGTCTTCTGGTCCGATGTCACCCTGGACCGGATCCTCCGTGCCAACCTCAATGGCAGCAATGTGGAAGAGGTTGTGTCTACAGGGCTCGAGAGCCCAGGTAGGGAACGAGGCCCCGTGGGGAGGGGCAGGGCCACACCACATGCAGAGCCATGGAGGAAGGAACAGGCGAGTGGCTACAAACCTTAGGCAGTGGAACATCTTCTCGCAGTGAAATCTTGGATGGAACTCTAATATGGAAAACATTCATTAGTCTACATTCATTTTATAGGTTCAGGTTTATAACATTTGCTGGTTGTAAAGCAAACATGAGCTCAATCAGCGAGAGTAATGAGACCGTTTTGATGAATGTAACCATCTGAAATCAGAGATTTGTGGATGACTGTTAAAATTCTCTATCAGCCTTGCATCCAATTTAATTCTGACTTCTGTTTTGATTGCTTAGTATTAGGAATATTCCGATCAACCCAGATAAATCTATCCAAATGTTTGTAGATTAGAAAAACAGTAGCTCACTTTGCAATCTCAGGCCATTCTACAAGCAAGGGAAGTGGGTTAGAATTTGGTATTGAGCATATTTGACTCAAATGCTTATGGAACTTCTGATGTTCCTCTGCGAACCCCTGAGCCACAATTTGTAAACCCCTGGGCCAGTGCAGTCGGGGACCCTGGGTGTGGGTCAGGGAGCCAGGATTCGTGAAGTGGAATGTGATTGGCTGCGAGGAGGAAATGCATGACTTTGGACAGTTACTTGACTTCTCTGTGCCTCAATATCTTCACCTTCATGGGGATTATAGTACCTAGCTCACACAGTTGTTGTGATGATTAAATGAGTTAGTGTGTGTAACATGGTTAGAAGAGTATCTGGCCCAAGAAACGGCTTCGTGTAAGAGCTGCCCTTGTTTCTATGGCACAGAGGATCCTGGGCTGAACCCCTGACTATTTTCCATGGCCTCTTTCCACCAGGGGGCCTGGCTGTGGATTGGGTCCATGACAAACTCTACTGGACCGACTCGGGGACATCAAGGATTGAGGTGGCTAACCTGGACGGGGCCCACCGGAAGGTGCTGCTGTGGCAGAACCTTGAGAAGCCCAGGGCCATTGCCTTGCACCCCATGGAGGGGTGAGTGAGCTGTGGCTCAAGCTCCCAGGTTCCTCATGCAACCTCCAGGGACAGTTCCCCCGCCACCTGGGCCAGACTTTATTGGTAGGGGGTGGGGTGGGGGGCGGGCATCCTCACAGTGTGATGTTAATAGCCTTGGCTGTGCACTCAGACACACCTGGATTTACAGCTCTTCAGTAATTGGCTGTATGGCCTTGGGCTAATGAATCTCTCTATGTCTCTGTTTTACTCATTTCTAAACTGGTGATCAAAAAATATACGTACCTCACAGCTGTGTGAAGATTAAAGCTTAAATGAGATGATGCATTTTAAATGGCATAACACACATTATATAAGTGGTAGATGTTTAGTATTTTTGTTATTAGTTCATAGGGTTGAGCTAATTAATAAAAATAGGGACTTCCCTGGTGTCGCAGTGGTTAAGAATCCGCCTCTCAATGCAGGGGACACGGGTTCCATCCCTGGTCAGGGAACTAGATCCCACATGCATGCCGCAACTAAGAGTTTGCCTGCCACAACTAAGGAGCCCACCGACTGCAACTAAAAAAAAAGCGCATGTGCTGCAAGTAAAGGAGCTGGCGAGCCGCAACTAAGACCTGGCGCAACCAAAAAAAAATAAAAATAAATAAATCAGAATAAAATAAATTTTAAAAAAAACCTGGCAAAGTTGAATGGCAAGAAGCTGGCATTACTTTAAAAATAAAATAAAATAAAAATTAATAATTTTATTATTAGAAGAAAGGTCTCCTGAAGTGGAAGTTCTTAGCCTCTGGCTTTTGAAAATTAAATGCAGGGACTTCCCTGGTAGTCCAGTGGTAAAGAATCTGCCTTCCAATGCAGGGGACGCACGTTCGATCCCTGGTCAGGGAACTGAGATCCCACGTGCTGCGGGGCAGCCAAGCCTGCGCGCCACAGCTACTGAGCTTGTGTGCCTCAACTAGAGAGCCCACGTGCCACAAACTACAGAGCCCACGCGCTCTGGAGCCCATGTGCCCTGGAGCCTGTGCGCCACCACTAGAGAAGAGAAAACCTGCACACCACAACTAGGGAGAAGCCCTATGCGCCCGAACGAGCACCACAACGAAGGCTCCCGTGTGCTGCAACGAAGACCCCACACAGCCAAATGAATAAATATTTTAAAAAAAAATTTAAGTGCAGTCAGTCAAGGGGGGTGTCCTCTAAGATCCTACAGTTGTAGGTCAGCTGTTTTAGAAACACAGCGTGTGTCTGTGTGCGCACGCGTGCATGTGTGTGAAATTACAAAAGGCGGTGGTAGACATTGTGACAAAGAAGAAAGTGCTTGTCCTAAGTCGTATCACACTAGTATATTGTCAGTTCCACAAGGTCAGGATCTTTATCTGTTTTGTTCACTGCTGCACTCCCAATACCCGAGATAGATATGCCCTGCTTGTAGCAGGTACTCCAAAACTTTTTTTGTTAAATGAATACATGCCCTGTCTAGAGACATTTAAATTCAAATATTGAAAAAATGCTCTGCAGACCAAACAGAATGTATCTCCTACCAGTTGGAATCACCTGGGTTAAATCAACGAAAGCCCCCTGCCTGATTACTATCCTGGGTACTTACCCACCCTCTACTGCCTTCCTCTCCATGTCCTTTTTTCTATTCCCAGTACCATTTACTGGACAGACTGGGGCAACACCCCCCGCATCGAGGCCTCCAGCATGGATGGCTCTGGACGCCGCATCATCGCCGATACCCATCTCTTCTGGCCCAACGGCCTCACCATTGATTATGCCGGGCGTCGTATGTACTGGGTGGATGCTAAGCACCATGTTATCGAGAGGGCCGATCTGGACGGGAGTCACCGCAAGGCTGTCATCAGCCAGGGTGAGGCCCTCCCTTCACTCTCCTTTATCTCTCATCCTACTTCCCCCGTCCCAGCCCCCAGGAGCCTTGGCAGAGGGTGAGATTTGTACAGTTGCTGGGCCTGGGCCCAGACACCAGGCAGGCCATGTCTAGACTGAGGTCCTCCTGGACTTTCCCCCAGGCCTCCCGCATCCCTTTGCCATCACCGTGTTTGAAGATAGCCTGTACTGGACAGACTGGCACACCAAGAGCATCAATAGTGCTAACAAGTTTACCGGCAAGAACCAGGAGATCATTCGCAACAAACTGCACTTCCCCATGGACATCCACACCTTGCACCCCCAGCGCCAGCCTGCAGGTAAAAAACCGCCCACCTGGTGGGCCTCCAGTGCTTCTGAGAACCTTGCACCTGTCACAGTTGCCGTTGTTTCCCGCGGGGAAATTTGAGATTAGCACTGATGTGGGCGAATCCCTCCCTCTGCTGGACATTTAGGGTAGTACAACGTTGAGACTCATGAAAGACTTCCTTTTTTTTTTTTTTTTTAATTTATTTATTTTATTTATTTATTTTTGGCTGCGTTGGGTCTTTGTTGCCACGCGGGCTTTCTCTAGTTGCGGCGAGTGGGGGCCACTCTTCATTGCGGCGCGTGGGCTTCTCATTGCGGCGGCTTCTCGTTGCGGAGCACTGGCTTTAGGAACGTGGGCTTCAGTAGTTGTGGCACGTGGGCTCAGTAGTTGTGGCACATGGGCTCAGTAGTTGTGGCGCATGGGCTTAGCTGCTCCGCGGCATGGGGAATCTTCCCAGACCAGGGCTTAAACCCGTATCCCCTGCATTGGCAGGCGGATTCTTAACCACTGCGCCACCAGGGAAGCCCATGAAAGACTTTCAATTTCACTGTCCCCATCTAATTCATGCAGAACATTTCCTGTGTGTCAGGTATTCACTCTGCTCACAGGTGGAGCAGATATAAAAAATAATAAGGCGTAGCTCCTCCCTTGAGGGAAATCATACCCTTGCTAAACCACTACTCACTAGCCTTGGGACCGTTTCTCCCAACCTTTGGTCTTACCTGACCTTCTTGCTCTGGGCTTTTTGAGCAGGGAAAAACCGCTGTGGGGACAACAACGGAGGCTGCACCCACCTGTGTCTGCCCAGTGGACAGAACTACACCTGTGCCTGCCCCACTGGCTTCCGCAAGATCAGCAGCCACGCCTGTGCCCAGAGTAAGTGGGTCTAGGGCACCTGCCTCAATGGACATGCCTTGTGAGGGTGGGTGGAAGGAACAAGGGATAGGAGTTCAGGGATTGCCAGTTGTGGGGAGGAGCCGGGCTCCTCAGGTAGCCCCTGGAGAGGAAGAATGTAAGAGGCTGAGGGCTCCAATGTCAAAGCTGAGGGCTGAGGGCCCAGCAGTAGTCCCTGAAGGCTCAGCAACACCACCCAGTCAAGTATGAACTTCTGCAGCCAGGCTTGTGTATCATTTCACCCAGGATGCTTTGTCTGTAGGCAGCAAGAGGGTTCCAGGTCCTTCTACAAAGCAGGGGAATGGTTTCCTAGCTCTTTACCTTTAGCCTCACCCTGTTACAGACTTTCTCTCAGCCGCTAAACCATAGAGTAAGATTAGGACTTCTGATGGTGCTCTGTATACATAAGCCCTGGATAAATAAGAGCCTAGTGAGTGAAAGACAATGGGATTCCCAGGGGGCTCCCTGAACTGCTACTCTGGCTTCCTTTGAGGTCCTGAAGGTGTATTGCCTTGAGAGGGTGGCCTTGTCTAGCTCAGTGGTGTGGGTGCTTTTTCCTAAGAATAGTCCGGAGAGGAGTGATCCAGATATATAGTACAACCAGCAAGGGGCTGGGGTAATTCCTCACACATCACAGCTCTTCTCATTTCCTGCTGTATGCCCACTGATCCTCTTATCTCTGGTTAAAATCAAATTTCTCTTGGGATCTAGGTCTTTTCCAGAGAGTGAAATTAGGAAAACTATTCAGAGGAGCAGGGGCAGTGGTCATTCAACACACTTTGATTGAGAACCTCATTTCCTTGCCTTCTTTTGTGCCCAGCTTTTTCCATGGTTGTCTTAATGAGATGCAAGGAACTTCCCCTTAAAGGTTTCCCAGAGCTTAAAAGAAGACAGCTGATAAAGTTAGGCAGGAAGTGCCTTTCCAAGCAGAATAGTATACTGGGAAATATTCAGACAGACCAGAATAGGGGCAGGGGATGGAGAAGAGCCCCTGGGAAGAAGCTCTATAGAAGTGTGGCCAGAGCTCCATCTCTGGAGTCAGACCTGAGTTCAAGTCCCTGCTTCGGTGCTTTGTAGCTGTGGGATCCTGGACCAGTTACTTGGCTCCTGTTAGCCTCAGGATTGCTTATCTAGAGAATGAGAATAAAAATGGCATAAACCACAAAGGGTTGTTATGAGGGTAAAGGAGACAAGGCAAGAAAAGCACCAAGCTCGGTGCCTGGCAAGGAGTAAGTGCTCTGCAAATAGTCATTATTGGCTGAAGTCATGGAGAGCGAGAAGAAGGGATCTAGATGACAGAGTGGAGCAGAAGTCCTGAAGCGGACACGGAGGCAGAGAGGCAGGGTGGGCTTGACAAGTGACCTAGCCAGTACACCAGAGGAGACTGAGCAAAGTAACAGGAGAGGCAGGCTGAGATGAAGCTGACAGACACTTAAACAGGATGCACCTCTGGGCCCTGGGCAAGTCTACTTCCATTGGATCTTAAAGTCTGACTGTGCCAGCACGGGCTGCCCGATGCTCAAAGGGGGCCTGAGGTGTGAAGAGTAGGGGACAAAGGGCACCAGACCCCAGGAAGTGTGACTGAACCAGATGTCACACAGGTGAGCGTCTGTGTCTGTCATTGTTATTGGATTTAGAGCATTAAAAGAAGACCCCTTTCGGCCTTTGATCAGGTCTTGACAAGTTCCTGCTTTTTGCCCGAAGGATGGACATCCGTCGGATCAGCTTCGACACAGAGGACCTGTCCGACGATGTCATCCCACTGGCTGACGTGCGCAGTGCTGTGGCCCTTGACTGGGACTCCCGGGATGACCACGTGTACTGGACAGATGTCAGCACTGACACCATCAGCAGGGCCAAGTGGGATGGAACAGGACAGGAGGTAGGGCCCAGCATGGGCCCAGGCCCTCGGGGAGGGCAGAGATTGAGGGATGGAATTCACCCTCTCCTGGGTAAGGGCTTCCTTCCCCTACCTTTCCCAGCCTGTGAATTGGTGGAGTTTGGGCCCCAGAGCTGGGGTGTAAGTCCAGTTGGTGACACAGCTTTGCTTCCTGCCTAGGTGGTAGTGGATACCAGTTTGGAGAGCCCGGCAGGCCTGGCCATTGATTGGGTCACCAACAAGCTGTACTGGACAGATGCAGGTATGTAGAGGGCAACTATGGCCTGGCTCTCTGGGATCCTCTTATTTAAAACCCTGGCCTCGGGTACAAAGGGCCCAGTGCCCCTCCTAGACCATTTCTGTCTTGACCTGAAGTCCTTGGTAGGTCAGGAGTGGTTGGGCTGCTGCAGAGCTGAAGTTAGCAGCTCACACCTGAGGGTTTGGCATTTGCCATTCAAGTGGCGGCTACTTCGGCTGTGCAGCTGATGCTTGAGAATGCTTTGCATCATTTCAGATAAGGAACCTACGCCCCGTGGTTTTCCTTCCATCGCTGTCTTGGTAAAAGAGGCATTTTCTATTAGGCAGTTAAGTGTGGGAGGTAAGGGGAATGCCTTAAACCAGAGCTATCAAAGTGTGGTTCCTAGCAGTATCAGCGTCAGCATTACCTGGGAACTGGTTAGAAATGCAGGTTCTTGGGCCCCACGTCAGACCTGCTGAATTGGAATCTTTGGGGGTTAGGTTCGGGAATCTGTACTTTGACAAGCTCTTCTGGTTTTTGTGCACACTAAAGTTTGAGAAGCATTGCCTTAAATTATAGGACAGAATGGGTTGCTTGGGTTGAGGAAGCCTTAACTCTTCTACGAAATGGAACTGATCACTTCCTTGAATTTCTTCTTGAAATTCAATTCACTAAATATCCGTTGCGCATTTATCACAAAGTATTTCTTGAGCATCTACAGCATGCCATGCTCTGTGCTGGGCATGGGAGGTAAGAGGATGAATGACCAAGACTAGTTAATGTCTTTGCCTCTTACTTCTTGGTAGGGACAGACCGGATTGAAGTGGCCAACACGGATGGCAGCATGAGAACAGTACTCATCTGGGAAAACCTTGATCGTCCCCGGGACATCGTGGTGGAACCCATGGGCGGGTGAGCACCAGCCCCTTTGGAACAAGTTCTCCCCACCCCCAGATCTGAGTACTAGAGGGGAGTCTGGAGGTTAGAGAGAGTGGCTAAATCTTACGGGCGCACCAAGGAAGCAAGAGCAGCTGTAGAAACCACAGAGCATCGTGACAACTCTTGTCTCCTTCACGGACAAGGAAACCTTTTACATTTAAAAATTTTTTTCTTTTTCTGTTTTTTTGTTTGTTTGTTTGGTTTTTTGGTCTGCTTACCAAAGTAATCCATTGTTTTTTAAAAAAAAAAAAAAGTTTGTAGAAAGTGAAGATTCCCTATAATCTCACTCTCCAAAAATAACCATGGTTAACAGTTTAGGGTATTTTTTCCAGATTTTCTTCTATGTGTATGCATACATGTAGCGGTGGAGGTGATGGTTTTGGTTTGACAACAGTGGCATACTCTTCTGTAACTTGGGTTTTCACTTGGCTATATATCTTAGCTATCTTTCCATTTGGTTATATAGATCTATTTTTTTCTTCTTGATGGTTATATAGAATTCTGTTAAGTTGATATATCGTAATTATTTAACCCATCCAGTCAAGGAAACATTTAAGATCCTCGGGTACTTTTTGATAGGGATGTGAGATACAAGACCAGAACCCAGGAGGGGGCTGGGAACTGAGGCAAGAGGCTGGGGTAGCTGTAGCAAGCAGAAACCCTCAAACCCTAGGAACCCTGAATCCCCACTGGTATTAACTGGAAGGCTTGTAAGACCTCCCTTGCCTGTGCCCAGGTACATGTATTGGACGGACTGGGGTGCAAGCCCCAAGATTGAACGAGCTGGCATGGATGCCTCAGGTCGTCAGGTCATCATCTCTTCTAATCTGACGTGGCCTAATGGATTAGCCATTGACTATGGGTCCCAGCGGCTATACTGGGCTGATGCCGGCATGAAGACGATTGAATTTGCCGGACTGGATGGCAGCAAAAGGAAGGTAAGCGTGGCGCTAAGGCATCTTCCCACAGCCCTGATAGCCTCCAGGGTGGCGCTTCCTGGCTGGCAGCTAACAGGACCCAGGGAAGCCTAGGGGTGATCCAGCATGGTGCATTTGCTATTTCTCTGAAACTGCAGCTGTGCTCCAGAGCCCGGAGTCCCTGCTCCTTGATGATGAAAGGAAACTAGGGATCATGTGGCTTGTGGGCTGGGGGTATAAGTGCTTTCCTAATAACCATCACCACTAATGCTAATTAATCACCAGTTGCATACTGGGCCCATGACCTCTCTCTCTCTCTCTTTGTTTTTGTTGTTTATTTTGATATAATTTCAAACCTACAGACAAGTTGTAAGAATAGTCAAAAGAACCAATAACTAATATTTTGCCACATTGTTTTTTCTTGATAGCAACTTTGAAGATAATTTTTTATTAATTTTTATTGGAGTATAGTTGCTTTACAATGTTGTGTTAGTTTCAGCTGTACAGCAAAGTGAACCTACTGTATAGCACAGGGAACTCTACTCAGTGCTTTGCTACATTGTTATATCATTCTCATTCTCTGTACACACACACACACACACACACACACACACACACACACAATTCTTCTGAACCATCTTAGATTAAATTGGAGCCATCCTGCCGTTGAACCCAAAATAGTCCAGTGCGTATTTCCTAAGAACAAGAACATTGTCTTGCATAATCACAGTATAATGATCAATATCAGGGAATTTATCATTGATACAATATTACTATCTAATCCACAGTCTATATTCAATTTCACCACCAATTGCCCCGATAACGTCCTTATAGCTTTTTTTTTTTCATTTTTCTTTTTAAGTCCAGGATCCAATCCCAGATCACAGTTGTTTTTAGTAATCATGTCTCTTTAATCTGGAACATTTCCTCAGCCTGTCTTTGTCTTTCCTGATCTTTGTATCTTTAAAGAGTAAATGCCAGTTATTTTGTAGAATGTCCCTCAGTTTGTCTGATGTTTCCTTGTGATTAAGTTCAGATTATGCATTTGGGGCAGAAATACTACAATGAGTAAAGTCGTGTCCTGAGTTTTCAATGTGTCTTATCAGTAGCCACAGATGTCAGCTTGTCCCATCATTGTGATACCAACTTTGGTTGTGCGGTTAAGGTGGTGTCCACTGTAAAGTTGCTATTTCTCCTTTTGTAATTAATAAGTAATTTGTGCAGAGACACTTTGAGATTATGTAAATAATACATGATCTTTTACAATCATCACGCAACCCTTGGAGCCAGGCACTGTCATGATCATATCACAGATTGGCTGACCAAAGCTCAGATTTTATAACCAGCTCTAGCTCAAGGTCACACAGTAGGTGGTACTGGCGGAGCTGCATCCTGCCTCCTCACCTGAGCCCTTGACCACTGCTCTGTACTGTCAGGACTTGCTGGGGCATGACACAAGTGCTGGGTCCCTGGCAGGTACTGATTGGAAGCCAGCTGCCCCACCCATTTGGGCTGACCCTCTATGGAGAGCGCATCTATTGGACTGACTGGCAGACCAAGAGTATTCAGAGTGCCGACCGGCTGACGGGACTGGACCGGGAGACCCTGCAGGAGAACTTGGAAAACCTCATGGACATCCACGTCTTCCACCGCCGGCGACCCCCAGGTAAGCAGCCCTTGGCCCACACTTGCTTCTCCTCTGCTTCCCTCTGCAATGGTCCTTCCCATTGACCCACTCCTCTCCACCCAGTGTCCACACCATGCGCTACAGAGAATGGCGGCTGCAGCCACCTGTGTCTTCGGTCCCCAAATCCAAGTGCCTTCAGCTGTACCTGCCCCACAGGCATCAACCTGATGCCTGATGGCAAGACCTGTTCACCAGGTAGGTCTAAGCATCACAGACCTAAATAGAGCTTCTCTGGGAGGAGCAGTGGCTCTCTTTCTTCCCTGCAAGTGGACTCTGGTGTGGTCTGAGAAACCTAAGCTTCTAGAGGCTTAGGGGCGAGACAAAGCTTTTAAAAAAAAGAAGAGGTCCAGAGGAGCAGGTAGACAGGATTAGAAGCAGGATCCAGCTAGGTCTCATGGTGTCTTCATGCATATTAGAAAAAGATGCTCCTTTCTCAGACACTTTACTTTGATCTGTTGGGAAGTTGTCATAATATACTGATTCGGTTAGAACAAGTCAGTTTTGTTCCTTCTGCCCAAAATTGGTATAGTAAATACTAGAACATATGATATCTACAATTTGATGGTACCTCCTTTGGAAATGGCACTTTTGTGAGTACACACAACCAGCACAACCTTCGTATAACCTTAATTGAAAGGTCTCAGAAGCAGGACCTGGCTGCCCAGATGTTGGAAGTTGAGGTTTCTCCCTAGGGGCTGCTGCATGGTAGGCTGCATTTGAACCCTAACTTCCTGGGGAATTAGAGCAAGAAAGGAGCTCTGAATTGTGCTTCTTGGGTTGTGGGTAAAACCCTCCTTCACCTAACATGAAGTTTCTTAAACTTCATGGTAAAAGGTCTTTCAAAGAGATTTATTTTCATGATATTAATAAAGAGTTATGACTATGTATCAGACCCAATGCTAAGGGTTTTCTGTACGTGATCTCTTTTATTCCTACAGCCACCCTGTTATTGTCCCCATTTTACAGATGATGAAAGTGAGGCTTAGACAATTTAAACAATGTGCCCAGGATCACAAAACTAGAAACGAATGGAGACAGCGCATGAACTTCAGTTTGCCTTACTCCAAATCTTCTTAATGGCTGTGCTAGGGTGACTGTCCTCTTTTCTTCTCTCCCCACCTGGGCAGGCATGAACAGTTTCCTCATCTTCGCCAGGAGGATAGACATACGCATGGTCTCCTTGGACATCCCTTATTTTGCCGATGTGGTGGTACCAATCAACATTACCATGAAGAACACCATTGCCATTGGAGTGGATCCCCAGGAAGGTCTGTGTGGCCCTCCCTTCTCTCCTGGCCCACTGTCCCTGCCTTATAGCAACTGCTGCCCTTGCTTTCCCACCACCTTTGCCTCCTGCTAAGAGCCTGGGGGCTCCCCGTTCCCTCTGGCACGACCCCTGCCCCATCTCTATAGCACTTTCTCTCTGGTTATGAGGGCATGGGGTTTGGAGGCCTTCCTCTTCATCTCTGCCAAGAGCTATCCTGCTATGATATTTCTATATTTCCCTTGATATCCTCTGCTCAGGGGTATAGGGCTCTCTGACATGCCCTGGTGTCTCGGGGCATGTGACCTGTGTGTGTTCCTTTGGGGGGCAGGGTGAAAGTCCAGGCTGAGCCAAGGCTTCCCTTTCCAGGAAAAGTGTACTGGTCAGACAGCACGCTGCACAGGATCAGCCGTGCCAATCTGGATGGCTCACAGCATGAGGACATCATCACCACAGGTGGGCCTTGCTCCCAGCCCGGGGACCACCTGTCTGGCTATAGAGCTGGGGAGATAGCCCATCTGTTTTAAGGCAGGAGCCAGTGTGCTGTCTTGACTTCCTGCAGGGCTGCAGACCACAGATGGGCTCGCAGTGGATGCCATTGGCCGGAAAGTGTACTGGACAGACACGGGGACCAACCGGATTGAAGTGGGCAACCTGGACGGGTCCATGCGGAAGGTGTTGGTGTGGCAGAACCTTGACAGCCCCCGTGCCATTGTACTGTACCACGAGATGGGGTGAGAGCAGCTCTGTGGCTCTGGGCTGCGGGATGGGCTGGCTCAGCTGGGGCGAAGGATGGGGTGAAGGGGGGCAGTGGAGAGCAAGCATGCTTCAAAGGAGCACTGAGACTGACCTCTCTGGGGCACTTCCACTTCCTTGTGACTTCTTTCAGGGTGGCAGTATAGTGTAGAGGTTAAAAGCATGAACCTCGGAATCAGAAATCCAGGATTCAAATTTCTTCACCATTTATTAGCTGCGTCTGTCACTTTGGGTCCAATATTTAACCTCCCTGGTCCTCAGCTTCCTTGCCTTTAAAATGGAGCCGATAATGAAAGTGCATGCCTGTGGACCTTGTGAGGATTAAGTGGGATAATGCATGGAAAGTACTTTTTTTAAATTGTAAAAAACATAACATTAAATTTACCATCTTAACCATTTTTAAGTGTACAGTTCAGTAGTGTTAAGTATATTCACATTACTGTGAAACAGATCTCCAGAACTTTTTCATCTTGCAAATCTGAAATTCTGTATTCATTAAGCAACAACTCCCTTTTGTGCATGTAAATACTTTTCACAGTGTTTGGCATATTGTTAAGTACTCACAGTATACAGGAACTGTGGAAATAACCAGCTAGTATTGTTTCTTGCCCAGGTTCATGTACTGGACAGACTGGGGGGAGAATGCCAAGTTAGAGCGGTCTGGAATGGATGGCTCAGACCGTACCGTGCTCATCAGCAACAACCTAGGGTGGCCCAATGGACTGACTGTGGACAAGGCCAGCTCCCAGCTGCTCTGGGCTGATGCCCACACGGAGGTGAGGGTTCTACTCCTGCTGCTTTGCAGAAGCCTGGGGATATGGGAGGGGCCTATTTGGGATCTCCGCTGAGGGCTCCCAGTCTTCTGATAGCCACCCCTCACCCTCTCCTTCCTCTACAGCGAATTGAGGCTGCCGATCTGAATGGTGCCAGTCGGCACACACTGGTGTCACCTGTGCAGCACCCGTATGGCCTCACCCTGCTCGACTCCTATATCTACTGGACTGACTGGCAGACCCGTAGCATACACCGTGCCGACAAGGGTACTGGCAGCAATGTCATCCTGGTGAGGTCCAACCTGCCAGGCCTCATGGACATCCAGGCTGTGGACAGGGCACAGCCACTGGGTGAGAAGACCCCTAGGGCTGTAAGCCAGAGCCTCTGACTTTCTGGGGGTATCTCAACATCAGAGATATATCCAGAGCACAGAGATGCCTTTACAACCAGAGAGACAGGGACCTGCCTAAGCCCCCTTGCAGGATCAGGCTGTGTTCCCTCTGGGTATGGCTGGTACTCCAACAGCAGGGTGCTGTCATCTTCAAAGGACTCCTGGAGACACCCCTGGTCCTTCTGCCTCTTCCCTGCCAGGCACCGAATCCTGTTATGTAGAATAGCAGACAATCAGGCACAAAAAACTAGGGCCTTTATAAGGTTCAGACCGTATTCCAGGCTGGGTGTCAAAACTCGTGCTTCTCTTTCTCAGGTTTTAACAAGTGCAGCTCGAGAAATGGTGGCTGCTCTCACCTCTGCCTGCCTCGGCCCTCTGGCTTTTCCTGTGCCTGCCCCACTGGCATCCAGCTGAAGGGAGATGGGAAGACCTGTGACCCCTCTCCTGAGACCTACCTGCTCTTCTCCAGCCGCGGCTCCATCCGGCGTATCTCACTGGACACCAGCGACCACACAGATGTGCACGTGCCCATTCCCGAGCTCAACAATGTCATCTCCCTGGATTATGACAGTGTGGATGGAAAGGTCTATTACACAGATGTGTTCCTGGATGTTATCAGGTATGAGTGTCCCCGAAACCTCCAGAGGACACAGACCTGCTTCTGACCTCTGATGGGTGAGGTTGTGGTCTGTGTTGACCTCTAAATGGACTAAGTGATTCTACAACTTGGATAGTGAGTTCTGACCCTGAATTGTATGCTTTATAGTGTTATCACTTACAGCAGAGTTTCAAACTTTTGTTTTTTTTTGTTTATTTAAAGATTATGAAGTGTTTCAAGATGTTTTTTTTTTCTGGTCATGCCATGCGGCTTGTGGGATTTCCCAACCAGGGATTGTGTCCCCTGTGGTGGAAGTGCGGAGTTCTACCCACTGGACCGCCAGGGAATTTCCCTATTTAAAGATTAATAGGGACTTCCCCGGTGGTCCAATGGTTAAGACTCCACGCTCCCAGTGCAGGGGATGCAGGTTCGATCTCTGGTCGGAGAACTAGATCCCACACACATGCCGCAACTAAGAGTTCGCATGCCACAACTAAGACCCGGCACAGCCAAATAAATAAATAAATATTAAAAAAAAAAAAAGATTGATAGAAGCCCAGTATGTAAAACAAACAGATAAAGTCAGGCTGGGGACTGGGAGCCTTCTACCCCTACCATTGGGCCCCGCAGGAGCTCCAGTGATCCTCTAAGACTCATTGATCAGTTGGCCATGTAGCCAAACCAAGTATCTGTATTATAATGCAGGAACGCTGGCCAAATGCCAAGGCTTATGGTCATTTACAAGGTTGTGTTGGGTTTTGTTTTTTAATAACTTTTGTTTTATTTAAATTTTTATTATTCCAATTTTTTACCCCGACACAGCTGAGGAATGTGGTACCCTGTCACCAGTTAGAGGGTTTTACCATGGCAGAGATTCTCACGTGGAAGAACAGGAGCATTCCCTTTTGTTCTCCCTGAGGGGTGTATTAGGATCTGGGAGCTGGTGGGCATATGTAGTTTAGAAAAGTCCCCCCGTGTATTTGTGCCATGCCCCCCATCCTGAGGTTGAATTCCCCGGTGTAGGACTGCTATAAAAATGCACGGTAGATTTTGGAAAAATCTGCCCTTTCTCGTAATCACTATCTAGCAATCCTTGTCTCCTCCTTAAGGTGTATGGGGTTTATTAACCTGTCTTTTGGCAAGACATGGGCCCAGATGCCCTCTACTTACAGCAGGAAACACTCTGTCCTCTCAATAATTTATTCAATTCGGCAGCTATTTTGAGTACCTAGTGTGCTAGATGCTGAGGAATGTACTTATCAATACTTGGTCCCTGCCCCTATGGAGCTTACAGTGTAGTGGGAATCCAATTATGGGAACATGGATGAAAGGGGTATCAGCCTATTGCTGATCTGGTCAGTCATCCAACCCTGCCTGGGCTGTTCCCCAAGGCGAGCAGATCTGAATGGCAGCAACATGGAGACGGTGATCGGGCGTGGGCTGAAGACCACCGATGGGCTGGCAGTGGACTGGGTGGCCAGGAATCTGTATTGGACAGACACAGGCCGAAATACCATCGAAGCTTCGAGGCTAGACGGTTCCTGCCGCACGGTGCTGATTAACAACAGCCTGGATGAGCCTCGGGCCATTGCCGTTTTCCCCAGGAAGGGGTAAGTTTTTGGCCAGCAGAAAAGAGACCCAGGGAAGAAGGGCCTGGTGAAGAGGCTCTTGAAAGATGCCTGTATATTAATGGTATCTGGGTGTCCCTGTATTCTCTCGACCTCTGGGCGCCATTTTCCCATGCCTTGCTGATGGCACTGTTGTGTCCCAGGTACCTCTTCTGGACAGACTGGGGCCACATTGCCAAGATTGAACGGGCGAACTTGGATGGCTCTGAGCGGAAGGTCCTCATCAACACAGACCTGGGTTGGCCCAATGGCCTTACCCTGGACTATGATACCCGCAGGTGGGAATCCTGTCCCAGACAGCCTCCTGGAAATCAGGTGGGCAGAGGAGAGGATGGTTGAGATTGAAGCAGTGAAAACAAACAAGTAGAAAGCTCCTTGGTAGGTAGGGAAAAGCAAGCAGTGAGAAGTATGAGGGAACAAATTCTTGGAGCAGGTGTTGCTGAATCCAGCATTCAACCCTCAGGTGGGGATTATCTGGTTTACATGTTTTTCATTTGAATGCTTTAGCAGAGCATGTCCTCTGGCTGGACCACAGATCCCACTACCCCCCATCCAGTTAATGGCTGATTCTTTGCATTTGTTGCTCTCCTGATCCCATCAGGTATTGGAATTTGCAACTCCTGATCTAGATTAAAAATACTGGAGGGCAGGAGAAGAGGGAGGAAGGGGCTCCAAAGCAGTCAGTTCTCCTTTCTGCTCTCAGAAGAAGGGAAGGGAATCAAAGTCACCTGGAGAGTTGGACTGGAGGAGAGGAATGCCCTCTTCCGTTAACTTCACTGAGCTCTTTGTAGACTGAGTCTCTTCTTGAAGGGCGTTCATAAGAATGTGGGCTTAGATTCTTGGGTAGGAGTCAAAGGGTGATCAAGTCGTTGAAGATGAGACTGGGGGCTGGCTCCTCCGAGGTCACTAGATTTCTACCCTCCCCAGAACAGCCCTGGCCTCCCCACTTATTAGTCACCAACCGAGTTCCGCTCTTCAGCTTGGGGATTCCCAGTGACCTCTCATCAAGTCAACTTGACTGCTCACAGCACCTGGCAGTTCAGCTCAGGAGGGGACAGCTAGCTCCCTGAGGGCAGGGCTGGGCTCCCTGGCAAGTGTTTTCAGCAGCCGCCTTTTCTCCTTTCCTTTACAGGATCTACTGGGTGGATGCCCATCTGGACCGGATTGAGAGTGCCGACCTCAGTGGGAAGCTCCGGCAGGTCTTGGTCAGCCATGTGTCGCACCCCTTCGCTCTCACTCAGGTACTGGCTCAGGAGAGAGGTAACTAAACCTCCTTGACAGGGGTGTTTCCTCGGGGCTCTGCATCAGCAGCCTCAGCCCCAGGTGCTACTGAACAGGTTTGCTATAGAAGCTCATTTTAGGAGTGATTCTTGTACACTGAAGCCTTGCCACTATGTGCCCTGCTGCTTCTGCTGTCCCATGTTCTAACATTCGAAAGAGTGGCTCTCAAACAGCTGTACGGAGTCAACTGTGGAACTTGTTAAAATGCATATTCCCAGGCACTGGATATAAAGAATCTGCCTCCTGAGGGTTGGGCAAGGAATATTCATTTTAACAAGTTCCCCAGTTGATCCCAGTGCTGTGGTCCCAGCATGCAAGCTCAGGCAGCTTACTTTAGTGGGCAGAGGTGTGGAGTGGCTGAGAGCCAGAGTTTTGAGGCAGGTAGCCAGTCGGGAAGTGTTTATTGAGTGAGTACCTCCCGTGAGCCAGCTCTGTGGGGTCAAGTTCTGCCTGTGTCATGAAGTAACTATGCAACTTTGACAAGACAGTGAACTTCTCTAAGCTTCACTTACTTATAAAATAAATGAGTTTAATAATAGTATCCTCCTGAAATATACACAAAGCATTAGCAGAGTATCTGGCACTCAGTGTGTGTTATTTCTAATCATTTTATTTAGTATTAGCTGTCATTTTTTTAGAGTTCTAACCCTGTATAATAATTCAAGAAAGGAAAAAAGGTATACCAAGCCTGGGGCCAAAACAGGGATTCTCAATCATTTAAAAATCTTTATCCCTCGGGAGGAACACTCCCAAACTCATTCTACAAGGCCACCATCACCCTGATACCAAAACCAGACAAAGATGTCAAAAAAAAAGAAAACTACAGGCCAATATCTCTGATGAACATAGATGCAAAAATCCTCAACAAAATACTAGCAAACAGAATCCAACAGCACATGAAAAGGATCATACACCATGATCAAGTGGGGTTTATCCCAGGAATGCAAGGATTCTTCAATATATGTGAATCAATCAATGTGATATAGCTATTAACAAACTGAAGGATAAAAACCATATGATAATCTCAATGGATGCAGAAAAAACTTTTGACAAAATTCAACACCCATTTATGATAAAAACTCTCCAGAAAGTAGGCATAGAGGGAACCTACCTCAACACAATAAAGGCCATATATGACAAACCCACACCAACATCATTCTCAATGATGAAAAGCTGAAACTATTTCCTCTAAGATCAGGAACAAGACAAGGTTGCCCACTCTCACCACTATTATTCAACATAGTTTTGGAAGTTTTAGCCACAGCAATCAGAGAAGAAAAAGAAATAAAAGGAATCCAAATTGGAAAAGAAGAAAACTGTCACTGTTTGCAGATGACATGATACTATACTTAAAGAATCCTAAAGATGCTACCAGAAAACTACTAGAGCTAATCAATGAACTTGGTAGAGTAGCAGGATACAAAATTAATGCACAGAAATCTCTTGCATTCCTATACACTAATGATGAAAAATCTGAAAGAGAAATTAAGGAAACACTCCCATTTACCACTGCAACAAAAAGAATAAAATACCAAGGAATAAACCTACCTAGGGAGACAAAAGACCTGTATGCAGAAAACTATAAGACACTGATGAAACAACTTAAAGATGATACAAACAGATATAGATATACCACGTTCTTGGATTGGAAGAATCAACAGTGTGAAAATGACTATACTACCCAAAGCAATCTACAGATTCAGTGCAATCCCTATCAGACTACCAATGGCATTTTTCACAGAAGTAGAACAAAAAATTTCACAATTTGTATGGAAACACAAAAGACCCTGAATAGCCAAAACAATCTTGAGAAAGAAAAATGGAGCTGGAGGAATCAGGCTCCTGGACTTCAGACTATACTACAAAGCTACAGTAATCAAGACAGTATGGTACTGGCACAAAAACAGAAATATAGATCAATGGAACAGGATAGAAAGCCCAGAGATAAACCCACGCACATATGGTCACCTTATCTTTGATAAAGGAGGCAAGAGTATACAATGGAGAAAAGACACCCTCTTCAATAAGTGGTGCTGGGAAAACTGGACAGCTACATGTAAAAGAATGAAATTAGAACACTTCCTGGACTTTCCTGGTGGCGCAGTGGTTAAGAATTCGCCTGCCAATGCAGGGGACATGGGTTCAATCCCTGGTCCGGGAAGATCCCACATGCTGCGGAGCACCTAAACCCGTGTGCCACAACTACTGAGCCTGTGCTCTACAGCCTGTGAGCCACAACTACTGAGCCCACATGCCACAACTACTGAAGCCCGCGCACCTAGAGCCCGTGCTCTGCAACAAGAGAAGCCACCGCAATGAGAAGCCCGTGCACCACAACGAAGAGTAGCCCCCGCTCAACACAACTAGAGAAAGCCCATGCACAGCAACAAAGATCCAGTGCAGCCAAAAATCAATCAATAAATTAATAAATAAATAAATTAATTTTTTAAAAAAAGAACACTTCCTAACACCCTACACAAAAATAAACTCAAAATGGATTAAAGACCTAAATGTAAGGCCAGACACTATAAAACTCTTAGAGGAAAACATAGGCAGAACACTATGACTTAAATCACAGCAAGATCCTTTTTGACCCCCCTCCTAGAGTAGAAACAAAAATAAACAAATGGGACCTAATGAAACTTAAAAGCTTTTGCACAGCAAAGGAAACCATAAACAAGACCAAAAGACAACACCCAGAATGGGAGAAAATATTTGCAAACGAAGCAACTGACAAAGGATTAATCTCCAAAATATACAAGCAGCTCATGGAGCTCAATATCAAAAAAACAAACAACCCCATCCAAAAATGGGCAGAAGACCTAAATAGACATTTCTCCAAAGAAGATATACAGATTGCCAACAAACACATGAAAAGATGCTCAACATCACTAATCATCAGAGAAATGCAATTCAAAACTACAATGAGGTATCACCTCACACCAGTCAGAATGGCCATCATCAAACAATCTACAAACAATAAATGCTGGAGAGGGTGTGGAGAAAAGGGAACCCTCTTGCACTGTTGGTGGGAATGTAAATTGATACAGCAACCATGGAGAACAGTATGGAAGTTCCTTAAAAAACTAAAAATAGAACTACCATATGACCCAGCAATCCCACTACTGGGCATATACCCTGAGAAAACCATAATTCAAAAAGAGTCATGTACCACAATGTTCACTGCGGCACTATTTACAATAGCCAGGACATGGAAGCAACCTTAGTGTCCATTGACAGATGAATGGATAAAGAAGATGTGGTAAATACATATGATGGAATATTACTCAACCATAACAAGAAACGAAATTGAGTTATTTGTAGTGAGGTGGATGGACCTAGAGTCTGTCATACAGAGTGAAGTAAGTCAGAAAGAGAAAAACAAATACCATATGCTAACACATATATATGAAATCTAAAAAAAAAAAAATGGTTCTGATGAACCTAGGGGCAGGACAGGAATAAAGACACAGACGTAGAGAATGGACTTGAGGACACGGGGAGGGGGAAGGGTAAGCTGTGATGAAGTAAGAGAGTAGCATTGACATATATACACTACCAAATGTAAAATAGATAGCTAGTGGGAGGCAGCTGCATAGCACAGGGAGATCAGCTCCGTGCTTTGTGACCACCTAGAGGGGTGGGACATGGAGTGTGGGAGGGAGATGCAAAAGGGAGGGGATATGTATGGGGATATACATATGCATACAGCTGATTCACTTTGTTATACAGCAGAAACTAACACAACACTGTAAAGCAATTATACTCCAATAAAGATGTTAAAAAATATATCTTTGTCCCTTGGGCTTCCCTGGTGGCGCAGTGGTTAAGGATCTGCCTGCCAACGCAGGGGACACAGGTTCGAGCCCTGGTCCAGGAAGATCCCACATGCCGCGGAGCACCTAAGCCAGTGCGCCACAACTACTGAGGCTGCGCTCTAGAGCCCACGAGCCACAACTACTGAGCCACGTGCCACAACTACTGAAGCCCGCGTGCCTAGAGCCCATGCTCCGCAACAAGAGAATCCACCGCAGTGAGAAGCCCACATACCGCAATGAAGAGTAGCCCCCGCTCACCTCAACTTGAGAAAGCCCACGCGCAGCAACGAAGACCCAATGCAGCCCCCCAAAAAAGGAATAAACAAAATAAATAAATAAATAAATAAACAATTTAAAAAAATCTTTGTCCCTTTTTGACAAACATCCACTCTATCTATATTCTGCATTATATCCTACCGGCCAATAAGATTTTGTCTGGCTTTACTTAATGATAGGCTTTTCCCCCCTGTACTCCAAATGTAAAACTACAGAATTATATTGAATTTAGTTTTTCAATCTACAAGTTTCCCTTGAGGTTTCTGACGTATACTCCAGGGATGGGAGGGGAACCACCTACATTGCCCTTCCCCACCCCTGGTAGAGAATCTCAGGATCACTGCATTAGAGGGCAGCTGCCTGCAGAGGTAACCAGAGGACTTGGGCCAGGGCTCTGAGTGATGGGCCCAGAAGAACGGGGACCTAGAAGGACTGCCCCCTCCCGCCCCCCGCAATTTACTCCTGTTTGCTAGGTACAGGAATTTATTTATTCACTGAGCCGCTGGGTCAACTGACTGAGGACTAAGTGTTAGTGCTGGAAATTGAGAGATGAATGAACCACATTCTTGTTCTTAAAGAACTTAATCTGGCAGGACAGATAGACGTAAACAAATGACCATAGAGTGTCGAAACTCACTTGTGGAAGTGAGGACAAGCTCAGAGCAGCATGGAGGAAATGGTGAATTCTCTATGGATTGGGGGAGATTTCCTGGATAATGTCGTATCTGGGGATGCACAGGAGTTGACATGGATAAGGGAAGAAGAGGGCATTTGGACAGAGGCAACACATGGGCTGAGGCACGGAAGCTGTACCAGGGTCTGCCTATTAATAGTTACTCTTTTTGGGGTTTCCCTATTGAGTAGCAGGACAGGTGGATCTACTGGACAGACTGGCAGACCAAGTCAATCCAGCGTGTTGACAAGTACTCAGGCCGGAACAAGGAGACGGTGTTGGCGAATGTGGAGGGGCTCATGGATATCATCGTGGTTTCCCCTCAGCGGCAGACAGGTAGACTCCAGGGTCCTGAGCCTGCTTCCTTACCATTGGTGGGGTTGGTTGGTCACCCCGAGGACTGTTAATAACCAAGACAGTTAGAGCCACAGGAGAGCCTTTTGGTTCACATCTTAAGTTCTTGGACCTTTCAGCCCCCTGTCGTTATACCCCTCCTGCCCCACGGTCCCTGGGAGTAAGGTACCCCCAAATCTCCTCCTTTTTGAGAAGTGTCAAATTAGGAGACTTGATTCTGCCCCAGGCCAGATATTCAAATCTGCTTTGCCCCCAGGGACCAATGCCTGTGGTGTGAACAACGGTGGCTGCACCCACCTCTGCTTTGCCAGAGCCTCAGACTTTGTATGTGCCTGTCCTGACGAGCCTGATGGCCGGCCCTGCTCCCTGGGTGAGTTGGACTAATTGGCCTCCTGGAACAGCAGAGCCCTTGGAAGGGCAGGGGTTCAGCAGCCTCAGCTTTGTTCTTCTGGGTGAGATTTCCCCTCAGGGGTTCTTACAGCAGAGTGACTGGGAGCAATGAGTTTGAACTTTGGAATGGTACAGACCCAGGTTTGTCTGGCTTCTGGCATTTACTAGGATGGAAATCAGGTCTCCTGATTCCCTGATCCCTACTGTGACCTGTGCATTATTCTCTTTTCCTGCCCTTTGTGGGCCAGCTAGCCCATCCGGAGCTATTAATATTGGAAACTGGGCCTTCCCTGGTGGCGCAGTGGTTGAGAATCCGCCTGCCAACGCAGTGGACACGGGTTCGAGCCCTGGTCCGGGAAGATCCCACATGCCGCGGAGCACCTAAGCCTGTGCGCCACAACTACTGAGCCTGCGCTCTAGAGCCCGTGAGGCACTACTGAGCCCATGTGCCACAACTACTGAAGCCCGCGTGCCTAGAGCCTGTGCTCTGCAACAAGAGAAGCCACTGCAACGAGAAGCCCGCGCACTGCAATGAAGAGTAGCCCCCGCTCGCCACAACTAGAGAAGCCTGTGCGCAGCAACAAAGACTCAATGCAGCCAAATAAATAAATAAAATAAATAAATTTATTAAAAAATATATATTGGAAACCAAATCCTTTTTATGTACAGTATTAAGAAGGACATCTAACGGGGGTACCTAGGATCAGGGCAGCTAAAAGATTGCTTTATCAAGTTCTCCAGATGCTACTCTTGGACCATATGTAGATATTTGTGGCTCTAGTGATCCACTCCAGTCCTTGTTTTCTCTCCAGTACCTGGCCTGCTGCCCCCAGCTCCCAGGGCTACCAGCGTGAGTGAAAGGAGCCCCGTGCTACCCAACACGCTACCGACCACCTTGCGTTCTTCTACCAGCCGGACCCGCACATCTCTGGAGGAGGTGGAAGGGAGGTAAGTGGGTCAGTATGGAATTGGGGGCTCTTTGATGCAAATCGCCATCCCCTGCCAGCAGAAGACCATAGGCCCAGCTTGATGATTCTGGCAGATGGGAGGTAGATCACATCATTAGCCACCAGTCCCTGCTACTTGGGACTGGAGATGATATTTAGACTTGCAGGTTGTTGCAGTAGATTCTTTTTTTTTAGCTCTGAAGGCAAGAAGCTTTAAGAGGAGCTTTAGAGAGAAATAACTCAGGAGGAGTTTCTGCCCGGCATGCCTCCTTCTTCCTTTCTTTCAGTGATGTTTGCTCTCACAGAACAAGTTTAGCACGTGGTCTTGTACTACAGTTTACTTAGAAGCCACCAAGTCATAGTGGTCTCTGGGCTGTGGCTTTTTAACTTGGGACATCCCCAGGGATGTGATGGCCTTAGCTTATAATGACCTGTAACACTCAAACACACATGCATGTATGTGCATGTGTACACACACACACACACACACACACACACCGTTATTAAATAAGCAAGCACAACCATGAACAGCTCTCAAATTAAGTGTAAAACATTATATTTCATTAGACTGAAGGTGCTGTCAATTTAAAATGCATCCTGATTTGAGAGATTAAACTGAAAAAATGACCAATAGCAACTGTGAGATGCCATTAATTGTAAGACACAGTCCTATCTCAGAGATACTAGAATATAGAAAAAATGCACATCTTAAAATTGATGAAATATCATGTTATATTCAATTTAGAGAAAGTCTTATAAATGTTTTTTTTTTTTTAAACCATTTTGGGTTCTTTTTTTTTTAATTAATTAATTTATTTATTTATTTTTGGCTGTGTTGGGTCCTCGTTTCTGTGCGAGGGCTTTCTCTAGTTGCGGCAAGCGGGGGCCACTCCTCATCGCAGTGCGCGGGCCTCTCACCATCGCGGCCTCTCTTGTCGCGGAGCACAGGCTCCAGACGCGCAGGCCCAGTAGTTGTGGTTCACGGGCCCAGCTGCTCCGCGGCATGTGGGATCCTCCCAGCCCAGGGCTCGAACCCGTGTCACCTGCATTAGCAGGCAGATTCTCAACCACTGCACCACCAGGGAATGCCCTTATAAATGTTTTTTATTTACACTTTGCAAAAAAATCATCTGGAAATACAGATAGGAGTAAAAAAGAAATAAGTACTCATATATAATTACCTTTAGTGTTTTTTTCTGATTTGATATATGTGTATATTGTGAAATGATTACCACAGTAAGTCTAGTTAACATCCATCACCACACATATATACTTTTTTTTTCTTATAATGAGAACTTTTAAAATCTACTCTCTTAGCAACTTTCAGATATACAATATTGTTAACTATAGTCACTATGATGTACATTACATCCCCAGGACTTATAGCTGGAAGTTTGAGGCTTTTGACCATCTTCACTCATTTTGTCCACCCCCAACCTCTGGCAACTGCCTATCTGTATGGTATCAATTTATCTATGAGTTGGTTTTTTTTTTTTTTTCAGATTCCACTTATAAGTGATATCCTATAGTATTTGTCTTTCTCTGTCTGACTTATTTTACTTAGCAGAATGTCCTTCTTTTTCATGGCTGAATAATGTTCCACTGTATACCACATTTTCTTTATCCATTCATCCATTGATGGACACTTAAGTGGTTTCCATGTCTTGGCTCTTGTAAATAATGCTACATTGAACATGGGGGTGCAGATATCTTTTTGAGACAGTGATTTCATTTCCAACTCTTAGTATTCTGATGTCTATCTTCCCAGGCATTTTTCTATTAGAACATTTTTCATTGTAATATTATTTTTAATATCAACGGTAGCTTAAAAGATAATCAACATGTGATTTCAATTCTGAAGGCAGAAACATAGTAATAATTCCAAATAAGACCACTAGACTCATGTCCCTAAAATTATAAGATTTGTACATGATCAAACTTATTCTATATGCCCCATTTTCTCTTGTTAGAAGAGTTTATATAGAAAAGCAAACAGATATAAACATGTACCTTTCTCACTAAATTTTAAGCACTAACAATCATTATTAATCTGATTTTATTCAGGTTTATTTAGAAAACTTTTGAACCCTACTCAGATATTTTCTTCCTATCAGAGTTGTATTTGAAGACTCAGTACATCTTGGTTTCAGATGCTCCTGCAGGTAGCTTTTCTCTAGCCTTTTAGGATATGTCTTTAATTGCCAGCTCATAACGTGCCACAAAGGAGTTACCGTCTCAGCATTTCAAGTTAGTTATCCAAGCCCTCCCTCTGGATGTCTTGCATATTCCCTTGTGAAAGAATGAAGGAAAGAAAAACAATATATTTTTTTAAGTCTCTCTAGACCTTGTGATAATCTTGATCCAATCCAAGGTTTGCTTGGCTGGTAGCTTAATAAAGTCTGCTATTGATGTCCTTAGTATTCTTTCAGCTCACTCTCAAACCTGCTTCTCCTTTTTAAAGAATCCTCTTTAAAGAGTACATATTTTAGGGTATTCCCTGGTGGTCCAGTGGTTGGGACTCCACGCTTTCACTGCCGAGGGCCTGGGTTCAATCCCTGGTCAGGGAGCTGGGATCCCACAAGCTGCACGGCCAAAAACAACAACAACAAAAAGAGTACACATTTTAAAACACATTTAAGCATGATATAGCATCTTGAAGACAGTGGCTCATGCTGATTTCTCTGTATTTCCTTGTCCTGCCCTCTCCTTGCTTCCGCTATCTCCTGTCTGGTATAGTCTCATATCTGAAAGCCCCACTCCCAGGCCTTTAGCCCTGTCCTTCACAGGACTTTCCCCATTTCCTGGCGGAAGGCAAGATCTTTGTTGAATACAAGTAGGCTTCACATTCAGTTTTCTCTGCCCCACAGATGCTCTGAAAAGGATGCCCGGCTGGGCCTCTGCACGTATTCCAATGAGGCCGTACCTGCTGCTTCAGGTAAGCCCTCAGTGCCCAACTGTTTTGAAAAACAAGATGTAAGGAATCTAAATCTCCATTGATATCTTGCAGAACCTTCATGGGGACTCTTTGTGGTTGATGAACCCTTTTCTTAGACTAAATCCATAGAAAGAATAACCATAATAGCTGCCACTTATAGAGTGCTTTCTGTATGCTAGGCATTTGTTAAGCCATATTTATGTGCACATGTGTGTATGTATATGTATTTGTATATACACACTCACCTTCAATCTCCACCAGCCCTATGAGCAATTTATTATTTACATTTAACTGATGAGAAAACACAGGCTTAGAAGTTAAGCATCTTGCTTTAAGTCACACAGCTAGTAAGTAGTGGAATTGGGATTAGAGATGCTGACAGAGTGATAGGTTTCTTCTCAGCCCCCTCCCCCCTCCCGCTGTGGCCTCTTCTCTGAGAAGGAGGCCCCTAGCCATCCTCAGATGGTATGGGATGCAACAGCTACAAAAGGAGCCCTCCATCTTCCCACCCCTCACACCAGCTAGAAGATTGTTGGAGGTCCCCACCTAGCGTCCCTCTGCTCTTCCTAGGGGAAGGACTTCATGTCAGCTATGTCATCGGTGGACTCCTCAGTATTCTGCTTATTCTGGTGGTGATCGCGGCTTTGATGCTGTACAGGTAACCTCAGCCCCACTGCAATGGCTGTATGTTTGCTGTATGTCCCATTAGCACATTTGGGACCTCCTGAAGTTGACAGCTCACTGATTCCACCTATGACCAGCCTCATTTCAAAGTTGGGTCCCTGGTCAGAGCAGCAGAAGGGAAGGGCAGAAACCTGAATGTGTACCCTTCTTCCCCAGTCACAGCCCAAGTAGTTTCCTCATTTCATGACCACAGCAACGCTTGGGATTTTCCTTATAGACTAGGATACTAAGGACACAGAGGGTGTTACCCAAGTTCACACAGTAAGAGGCAAAGCTGGTACTGACTCTAGCATCTTTGCTTTTTCCACCACTCTACACTACCTCAAACCATTGAAGCTGGAAATGATTTTCTCTTCACACAAACACAACCCTTTACTACAATGTGGGGTGATGTATCATTGCTCGGTAGGGATCATCCTGGGAAGGTGGAATGTGTAGTATTCAATTTAGAATCTTCCTTTTATGACCCTCTCTGTATATATTTTCTCCTAAATGCTTTAAATGCAGCTTGCAGCAAAAATGTCAGGATTTTGCTGCTGCTGCAGTGGCTTCTACTAACAACAACAACAATAATAGTAACAGCTACCATTTAATGAATATGTATCAATGCCACAACAACCTTGTAATACAGGTATTATTATTCCTCACTTTACAGATGAGGATCTAAGGCTCAGAAAGTTTAGATTATGTCCACCAATACCCCAGCCAATAAGTAACAGAAGTGGCATTGAAACGTAGGTCTGTCTTGACTCTAAAGCTCAGTGTTATCTATCAAATTTAAAGCTTTGTTATCTATTGCTGTATAACAAATTACCCTGAAACTTAGCACCTTAAAATGACAACCACTGATTATCTCACAGTTTCTGTGGGTCAGAAATCTAGATGCAGATTAGCTGGGTGCCTCTGCCTCAAGGTGTCTTACAAGGCAGCAATCCAGGTATCAGCCAGAGTTGTGGTCTTATCTCGAGGCTTGACTGGGGAAGGATTTCATTCCAAGCACAGGATTCAGTTCCTCGCAGGCTGTTGGCTAGAGGCCTCCCTCATCAGTTTGTTGCCTTGTGGGCCTTTCCATAGGACAGCTTTCAACATGGCAGCTTGCTTCCCCCAGAGCAAGAGTAAGAGAGAGGGGAGGGAGGGAGAGAGGGCAAACCAGTTTCCTTGTTAGGAGTTTCCTTGTAACCTAATCTAGTATCCCTCACTTTTGCATGTTCTGTTCATTAGAAGCGAGTCACCAGATCCAGCCCACACTCACAGGTCAGGAATTCAGAAGTTGTGAGTACCAGGAGGCAGGGACCACTGGGCCCTCTTAGAGGCTGCCTGCCACAACTTGGGTTACAGCTTCCCCAGATATTATCCCCATACAAATGTGGACTAATTTCTCATCACTTTTTCTCCTAAAGACACAAAAAATCCAAGTTAACTGATCCTGCAATGGGGAACCTGACCTACAGTAACCCTTCCTACCGAACTTCCACTCAGGAAGTGAAAATTGAAGCAATCCCCAAACCAGCCATGTACAATCAACTGTGCTATAAGAAAGAGGTAAAAATGAAAATTTATATCCAAGAGTTTGTTTTTGGAGCGGGGGGGTGGATTATGCTCCAGTTGCCTGAGTAGATCAGTAAGGGATGCTGGGTAGTCCATCTACCATTTTGGAAGTTATAGTGAACAGAAGAATGGAATGTGATTTGGGTTTCTGGAGAGGTCTATAACTTCTGAGGGACCAGCTTGAGGGGCCCTAGTGAGAGCAAGGTTAGAAAGCAGATCCCAGAAGGTTTAGGTCTGAAAGCATGTGAGTGTGCACCTCCCTGAAAGGAGATATTTTCCCAGTCTCAGGGGTTCCTTCCCTCCTGGAGCTGTCATTCCCCAGCAGTGAGGCTGTGCCCCTCTGAAATAACCCCAAACTCCTGGGAAACACCAAAAAACCCAAGAGCTCCTGGACTCTCCCTTTCTAACCTCTGATCCAAGCTTTTGGCACCTGTGGTTGGGAATGGCTGGAGTTTTGCTATTCTTCCTCTTATCACATAATCTAGAGGGATTTCTCTAGAATTCTGAAAGTTTATATGCTTTTGTTCTTTTAACTCCTTTGCTGCTGCAGTGAAAATTTATTTGCTAAATGTTTAGGCCTGAAAAATAGTCCCGTTTTGACCAGGGAATATAGCCTGGGACTTAGATTTTCCTAGTCTGATATGACCCTTGTTTTTTTCTAAAATCCTGTAACCCTTCATTAGAAATTATCCCTTATGAGACCTAACCCATCTACTCTCTTGGCCTGTCTAGCACAGTCAAAGCCAGCCCTCACACCTATAGGGCATAATGAATACACTTTACACAATAATCATGTGATTTCAGGATCTATGAATTCCCCTATTAAAACAAAGCTTCCACTACAAGCCAAAACAGAACCTGCAGGGATAGCTTGCAGATTTAGGGATGGTAGACCCCTTCTCTGTTAATATCTTTGAGAGAAAGACTCTTGAAGCTTCTTGGGTTCCTGGAGTGTCTGATGCCCCAGAAAAGAACCCCAATGAGGGCGCAGGATTAGAAATTAAAATCATGTGACTCTTTCTCCTGTTGTATGCTTTTTCCTCAGCAGCTCTTTCACCCCTCTGATAGTCTTTCACCCTTTCTCTTCTGATTTCCTCTTGATTTCAGGTACCTGTTGCTGTGTGTTTGTAGAGGGAGTGGTATCACCCAAATTGCTAGTGCCATGTCACCCACATCTCCCTGACTTACCCCACGTGTCTCTGTGATGAAGACACTGAGTGGTCTGCATCTTATCTGACACTAATTCAGCTTGGAGGGTGTGCTGGGTGACTGGGCATGTGTGTGCGTGCCTTGATCAAGGGAGCTGTCACTCCCAGAGGGCAGGGACCATATTTTATATTGTTTAATCATCAAAGTATCCTGCTTATTGAAGGGAAGGGGCTCAGTAAATATCTGTGGAACTGAACTGTTACTAAAGTAGAGCAGCAGTTGCAGGGCTCTTGGCAGGAACACTATCCCAGGGACAGAGCCCAAGCCATGGCCCATTTTCTCTTGGCAGTGGCGGCATGTTGGTTGGTATCCCCCAGAAACCAGGAATACAGCTACCCCTTGAGGAATCCATAAAGGGAGAAGCCTGAGTGGAACTTAAGGCTGTCCTTGGAACAATCGCAGGTTGCTTGGAAATGGCCCTGAGGCTCCTGGGAGTAGAGCCAGAATAACCTCCCACAAAAGCTTATAGGTTACAGTACCCCCAGTGGACTGACAGAACTCAAGTAAGAGGGTTTTCTAGAGCCCTCCTGTCTTACCTTCTAAAACTTTTCTTCTTAAGAAAGTTAGAAAGAAGAGAATTAAGAATAAAAGAGCACATGAAACTGTATTCAGTATCTTATAATAAGCTATAATGGAAAAGAATCTGACTATATATATATATATATATATATATATATATATATATATATAACTGAATCACTTTGCTGTACACTGGAAACTAACATTGTAAATCAACTATACTTCAAAAAAAAAAAGAATAGCACCAAAGTAGTTTAAAATCTTGAATAAGTGCACATTTAATTGCTTTTGTCAGTTGCTTCTGATCATGTATATTAGCATGCTGTCCCATTAATAAACCCCATTAGCAATGTAATAATAGCTAACATGATCTAGTGCATGTTATGCATCAGGCACCTACTAATTGCATTTCGTGGATTGCCTCATTTAGCCCTCACAGCCGTTGGTTATGAGGTATGGATACTGTTACTCTAAAGAGGTGAGCCTGAGTTTTGGAGATGTTCAGTAATTTGCCCAAGGTGATGTAGCCAGTGAGTGGCTCATGGAAGTCACAGTTCTCCCTCCTCCCTGTATGATAATGGTAACAATCATCACAGCTGCTCCTTTCCTTTTAGGCTCAGCCTCATACATTTGCTCTGACTAAATTTCCCCATTTGTTTGTGGGATTTTTGCGCTCTTCATGCCCACTCTTAGCCCATCCACTTCCTTTCTAAGTTTGTCAGGAGATCCTTTATAGAGAGCCAACCAACTGACCGTGTCTCTCCGCTCTCCACCCTAGGGTGGACCTGACCATAACTACACCAAGGAGAAGGTCAAGATTGTAGAGGGGATCTGCCTCCTGTCTGGGGACGATGCTGAGTGGGATGACCTCAAGCAACTGCGCAGCTCCCGAGGGGGCCTCCTTCGGGATCATGTGTGCATGAAGACGGACACCGTGTCCATCCAGGCCAGCTCTGGCTCCCTGGATGACATGGAGACGGAGCAGCTGCTGCAGGAAGAGCAGTCTGAGTGCAGCAGCGTCCATACCGCAGCCACTCCTGAAAGACGGGGCTCCCTGCCAGACACAGGCTGGAGACATGAACGCAAGCTCTCCTCAGAGAGCCAAGTCTAAACGCCCATGTTCCCCCCCCCCTTCCTGCCTGTTCCTCCTCCTGGGTGGACTTGCAGCCCTCGTGCTCGCTTATACAGCAGGCCCCTTTCCTACGTGTTCGTCCTGCTCCTCCTCCTCCCACCTCATAACCGCTCCCAAGCCCTCCACCGGAGCTGTTTCCACCTGAGTTCCTAACTACCTGTGCACAAGAAATGATGGGGCATCCTGAGAATTTAGACCTGGATTTTACCACGAACCTCACCTCATGCACGCCATCCTGAGCCCCCTTGAAACCAGGCTCAGTAATGATTCCTCGTCAGTACAGAGCTCCACCTCCCCTTCCCCTGGCACCCTCAGTGCCTGCCCCGCAAGAGCTGATGATCCAGGACTGCACTTGCTCCATCAGAGCTGGCCTGACCGCTTCTCTGAGAGAACTTGCTGACCGGGGGCTGGGGCGGGGGGTGGGGTCGGTCATGGGTAAAGAGAGAGATGAAGGATAGAGGCTGAGAGAAGAAGGAGTCAGCCCAGCTGGCATGGGCATCTGGAAAACCTCCAGCCTCGAGTGCACTGGCAACATGAAAAAGCTTTTAAGGGTGACTGGGCCTGGGTGTCCTCTCCACTGCCGGCAATGGATATTATTCTTGCCCTGACAGTTGTTGTTTCTTCAGCTGCAGATACTGATGAGATGTGGGTATGGCTCAAGCTGTTCTTCCTCCTGTTAGAATGTCTGGAGCCTTTTCTACCTTCAGATGACTGGGGGTCCCTATCACATGGCAGCTGGCTAATATGAATTCCCTCCTGCTGCCTCCAGGTTGTGAGCCGGTGGCTTGAATGCGTGTGGGACCCTCAGGGCTGGGTCTCTGCAGTGTCTGAGAAGCACTGCTTAGACCAAACTTAGCACATCCCCTGAACTGTAATGTTCTGCCACTTTCTCCTTCCTCATTCTCTGGGATTCTGAGCACAGAGATCCTGAAGCAACTTTCCAAAGAAGGGCCAGAAGTTTTCATAAATGGTCAGGAAGAGCGATTGGGTTAGAGACTTGAGGCACCCGGGGCCTAAAGGGAAGTATCCATGAAGCTGAGCCTCCTGTGTTCTCTCTCGGGTGCTCAGGGATCTAAGTGAGTAGACAGAGAGCCTGCGGCTGTGGGTGGTGAAGTTCCCATTCCGACTCTTCCCAGCTAAGTGACTCCCTTTTCACGCTGAGGTGCCATCACTTGGTTCATGCTTATTCACACAAAAGGCATGTGTGTCACACTAGTGTCAGGGGAGTTGAGACTTTCTACTGTCCTAAAACTTCTACCTAGCTCTTCTTTTTTGGGGGGAGGGGGGTGCCTAATTTGCTTTTTCTGACCTAGCCTTGTGGGCACGTATGGCAAATAGGCCTAAATAAAGACGCAGAGTCGGGGGCAAGGAGTAGAAAGGTAGAGAGAACCACTGAGGAAGCCCTTTCAGCCCAGGGCAGATCCAGACCTCTTTCACCCAGGGATCAAAAGCAACAACAGGAACAGAATGGAGGGTGGGGGGGGGGTGCTTCGAGGGGAAGTTTCCGGATTTGAAACACGTCCTGGGGTTCTTGGTATTGAGAAATCAGCTGCCAAACATGTGAGTGAAAAGGGAAGATCAGAGCAAACCTTTTCTGGTCAGTTCTAAGACCGCTAGAGACAGGTGCCAGGCTCTTAACCCTGCTCGCAGTAACCAGCCCCAGGTCTAGACCCTCGTAGGACAGCCAGGCCAGGCCAAGCAGGCTTTTCCAGTACACAGAGTGGGAAAGGAAAGGTCCTCCTCCTGCGAGGAAAGGGGGACATTTCACACTTGATGGGGCAGTAAAAGAAGGAGCCCTTTGGGTCCTCAGACTCACAGTTGGGCATGGGGAGAAAGTAGCAAAGTGGCATTTTCTTGAATGGAAAGGGGGAAGGATCTTATTGCACTTGGGCTGTTCAGAATGTAGAAAGGACATATTTGAAGAAATATCTATTTGAGCACTGATTTACTATGTAAAAAGCAAAATCTCTCTGTCCTAAACTAATGGAAGTGACTCTCCCACGCTCACGTGTAATGGTTTTAACGTTACTCACTGGAGAGATTGGACTTTCTGGAGTTATTTAACCACTATGTTCAGTAATTTAGGACTTTATGATAATTTAATATAAATTTAGCTTTTCTTAATCACCTTGCCTGGCTTGGAGTCATGTCTAATAACTGCACCTGCTCTGTCTGGCAGAAACATGCTGTGGAAGACCTGCTTGCAAGCATCACCTCTAAGTCCCTTGGGGATGTGAGGACAATGAAGAGCAATAAAGGGTGGGAGGTGCCTGACTGGAGGTTCAGCTCATCTTGAGAAGACAGGTTAAGACCAGAGTTCATGGGCTTCTGAACTCCTTATTTCCTCTAGAGGAGGGTGGCTGACAGCTTTCATCTTGAGTGCCAACTCTGGTTGGTCATGGCTGCCTGAGGTTCTGTCCAGACCCAATGGGAAACGTGTCATGATGGTTAGTGGCGTCTCCTTTGGGCACCAAAAGGAAGTGTCATGGCATGTATACCATGTATCTTCTATTTCTGTTCTAGGTCTATGAGGACTTCAGTGTCACAGAACTTGACTTTGCCTTGCAGTGATGGTCACTGGCAAGACTGATGTCTTGAAATAAAAGTACTGCGATGGGGACAAGGAGGGCTAATTCCAGTCCTAGATCTGCCTCTAGCTCTGTTTGATCTTAGTCATGTTTCACAGTTACTCTGAGAATGGGTCGATCAACACTAAGATTCCTTTTATTTTTAAAAAGCTGTCTACTCATAGCTCATCCATTACATCTCAAGCCTAGAACAAGGCATTGGGGATCTCTTTTCAGGTATCTGGACAAATAATACCTCTCAATGAAGATTGGGAATCATGCAAGTCTTAATGCCAGATATAGAATTTGATGTCAAGGGTCAATAGTTGATTTTCCAAGCCATTAACCATTTATAGAACATTGCTCCCATTCATTCATTCATTCATTCATTCATCTGCTAGGGGCTGGACACTGCCCAAGCATGACCAAGAAAGAGTATCACAGAGCTTAGAGTCTACCAACAACCCCACCCCCCGAAAAAAAAGAAAAAGCAAGAAGGACGGAATCCTTTTGAATGTAAGTGACAAGAGATCTGAGTATAAACTGCAGTGTATAATTCTTCCAACTTTGGTGAGGGATAGGTGTTCTAGAACAAAAACAAGTGGAATAGCTCAAGGACAACCATCCACCATTCTTTTTTGGAAAAAAAACCCAAAAAAACTCACAACAGAGAGAAAAGGAGGACATTTGAAGCAATGAAACCTAGCCTAATGCACAAGCCTGTATACCTGTAGGAAGTGCCCCTTTCCAGAGCCTCAGAATAAGTGCCCTTTTCCATAGCCTCAAGCTATGAACAGTGACCACTAGAGCTGGGAACTCAGGAAGAACTTTTCAAATGGGAAGAAAAAATGAATGCATTGAACACACACCATTTGCTTGCAAAACTGCAAGTGTTTCTGGAAGAACAAAATTTGTTCAATGCATTTTGCTAAACTGTGACCATCCTGCTACTTCAGAAGGGGATGGGAGAGGACCTGATGGCCCAGGTCTTGACAAGAATTTGACCACTGGCAAATGAGAATTTTGTAACAGCATCAAAGACTAGCACCCTGTTTTCAGGTTATGCTGGCTCTTAGTTTCCTAATCAGTAAAATGGAAAGGTTGAACCAGATGATTGCTAAGGTCATTTCTGGCCTGAGACTTCTATTTATGTTCCTTCCAGGAAATCTTGGGGATGAAACAAGAGTTGAGAATTCCTTGTCTGGTTTTCTGGATATAAAACCTAAAACTGATAAGTAGGGAGAGTTCGAGTCAAATTCTAACAAACTGGACATATTTTTGCAAACTAATTATGTTCAAAATATAGTCACTGCCTTTCTTTCTATATTATTTGAACAAACTGTGCCACGTAAAATGAAAAGATCTCTGTAGCCCATAAAGAGGTCTCCATGGCATGAACTGAAGCTTTCACCAAACCTAGGCCTGAAGAAAACAAAGTCAGTGCTGCATAGGAAGCTGGAAAAAGCATCTACAAGAGCTGAGGGTGCATGATGTTCTAAGTGTAATGCACTGACACTCAAGGGCATCTTTAGTCATTTCTACTAATGGACATGATAAAAGAAGTGTGGTTGAGCCTTTTTTGTGGCTAAGAAACAGTCTATGTCTTTTCTTCATATTTGAAGATGACTCAACTGATCCGGTTAATAGGATGTGTGTTTCGGGATGTTTCAGGCAGCCTTTGTTTTGAAACATTCCCTCACTTGCCCATTATTTTCTCTCCAGATCATTCTTCCATTAACCAGCTGACAGAGGCTAAGCAGAGCTCAGCATAGGGAACAGAGTTTTATTCCCAGTCAAGGCTCCACCTCACAGTTTTGGATTCCTTCACGAGGTGCCCTTAAAACAGATCCAGACAGCCTAATTAAGGGTCTGAGTTTAAATCCAAGGCTGAGGTTAGCCCCAGGCTATACAATCTGCTTATTTCATTTTACAAGACACAGAGAGCCAAGAACTCTCACTTATCCTGCCCTTCTCAGTGGTTTTTCCTCCAGCCCCTAAAAGCCTGTTGACAGCTTGCTAAGGTCCCTATCTTTCCCTCCTGCCTACTTCCTTTTTGGTGGAGCTGATACTTCTGTGGTCGAAGTTCTTGGGCAGCCTACATTTTGGGGCCTATGGGAAAAATGGGCTATGAGAAAAGAGAAAAAAATGCTGTCCATTCCTTCATTCAAGGGGCACCTATTAAATGCAACCAAGTGCAAGATGGGATAGGCTTTGCCATCTTGGAGGCCAGTCAAAGCACTAAACCCACAGACACTTGACGTCTGTGTTAATGTCACCACTGCTGTCTCCAGGGAATAATGCAGGGGGTACCTGGACTGAAAGTTGAAGTTAATCATTGAAGCTGCTCCTTTTAGGCTGGAAGTATGGATCCATGTCCCATGCTAGGGATGTTTCCACCAAAATGTAGCTTGTGATTATGATGGAATGAGCACTGTCCCAACACTAGTAGACTTCTCAGAAATGCTCAGCACAGTTACTCAGCAGCCACAATGTTTGGCATTTGTTTCCTACTTCCAGTTGCAATAATATAGTGTTCACTTAGATATCTAATGCCCACAAGGGTTTCACTGTCCTATTACTAACCTCCATATGTGGAACTATTGAGAGACCCCAGGAATAAAGTAGGTACACATAACTCTAATAAATACATAGATAAATGCCATTTGATGATAATCCTAGACTGGCCAAACATTTATTGAGCATCTACTATGGGCAAGGTACTGTATTAGGTTTCTACAAGGCTCTACAGAATCTGCCATTCCCTTCTCTCCATTATCAGACCTCAGCTCCTACTACCTTCCTGCTGCCAACTACTCTGCTCCAGCTATACTGGCCACCCTATTTCTCAAACCTGCCAGATACACTTCCAACTTAGGGTCTTTGCATAGCTGTTCCCTATGGCTGGCACTTTCTTCCTCTAGATATACTCACGGTGAACTGCTTTGCCTTACTCAAGTTTTTGCTCAAATGTGATCTCAATGAAACTCTGACCACCCTTTATAAAATTACAGTCCTTCCAACTCCACTTCCCAATCCCTTTTACCTTGTTTTATTCTTTTCTATTTTCCCATTTCACATATTGTCTAATAATATACCATATGATTTTTTTTTGTTTTGTTTCCTCACTATAATGTGAGCACCATGAGAAGAGGGAATATTTGAGAGGAGGGGGTCTATTTTGTTCACTGATAATCCCAAATGCCTAGAACAGTCCCTGCACATACTAGATGCTCAATAAGTATTTGTTGAATGAATGAATACATTAATGGAATCAGACATCTAATGCCCCCTTCTAGTGGGGCTGCACTTAAACCATATAAGACAAAAAGGGATTTTGCCATCTTGTTCTAAAACTCTCCAGGATCTAGACTCTGCACGTTATTTAATGATCAGATTTCAGGTTACCATCACTCTCTACTTAAATGTAATTTTCAGTTTATTTCTGGTAATATTTAAATAAAGTAAACATGCCAATGATCAATGACTGAAGAAGACTATTTCTATATATTTCTAGCCTGTTTCTCAAAAGTTATTGTGGACTTCCCTGGTGGTGCAGTGGTTAAGAATCCATCTGCCAATACAGGGGACACAGGTTCAAGCCCTGGTCCGGGAAGATCCCACATGCCGTGGAGCACCTAAGCCTGTGCACCACAACTACTGAGCCTGTGCTCTAGAGCCCGCAAGCCACAACTACTGAGCCCACGTGCCTCAGATACTGAAGCCCGCATGCCTAGAGCCTGTGCTCTGCAACAAGAGAAGCCACTGCAATGAGAAGCCCACACACTACAACAAAGAGTAGCCCCCACTCACCACAACTAGAGAAAGCCCGCGTGCAGCAACGAAGACCCAACACAGCCAAAAATAAATAAATAAATTAATTAATTAATTAATTTTAAAAAAAGGTTATCGTGAGCTTTTTGCTTCGATTGGCTCCTCTCTCCTACCTCCACCTGTGGATCTGTCCTCATCTCCTATCTTTTCACTCTCTCCACTCTCCCACTCTGTGGTCTCATCCACAATTTCATCTTTTCACTTTATGAAGGTGATTCCCAAATCTGTATCACTTGAGTCCTAATCTCTTCTCACAGCTCTCCCTTTGTATTTCCTGGGCCTACTTACATGATTCCATTTGCATGTCTCATTGGTATGTAAAAGTAAACAGGTCTGAAACTAAATACCTTGTCTTCCCTTTGAGACTGGCTTCTCCTGACTTTCTACTTCCATTTGGGCAATCAATGCCTCCCAGTCCCTAGGCTCAAATCCTGGCACACTCTGACTCATCTCCCGAAATGGGCCCCACCCTCACCTTTATACCTAATCTAGTCTGTTGCCAAATCCTTCCCTCTTTCTTGAATCTGTTCTCATCATTTCCACCGCTCATATCAGACTCCTAACTGGGCTCTCAACTCTAACCCATTTTAGAATTAGACAATCAAGCTAATTAGTTTTCCTAAAGTGCAATCCTGATTTTGTCACTCCCTTGCTCAGAAACCTTCAATAGCTCCCCACTGCCTACTTTAATAAAGTACAAATTCCTTACCCTAGTATTCAAGACCCTCCAAAAACTGTTCCTAACTTCCTCTGTTAATCTGTGTCCCACTACTTCCTAACATGAACCCTGTTCTAAAATCAACCCACACATTCAACTCCCAACATACTATGTACTTTCTTGTCTCTGTGCCTTTGCCTGTACTTTTCCAACTACTAGACATTCTCCCTGCTCCTTCTATTAAAAAAAATTTTTTTTAACATGTCAGTGGTAAAAAATTCATTTCCCTCCCTGGCAAGTCCCATCCCTATTAAGTTTTTTGAAATTCCAGTAATGTTCTAACCATTTTCAGGCATGCACACAAATATACATATATTTATAACCATATATAATAAAATCATTCCATATATGTATGCTTTTCTGCAACTTGCCTTCTTTTCAATTAAAGTTGGTGCATTTTTCTAACCAGCACGTATAGATTAACCACATTCTTTTTAACAGTTGCATAGTGTTCTATTGAATGGATTATACCATAATTTATATAATAAGTTCCCTATAGATGAACATATAAATTTCAGGGTTTGTTGTTGTTGTTTGTTTGTTTTCTAAATCAGTGCTGCAGTGAATGTCTTTGTACATTTTTATTTCCATACATGCATAGGTCTGTATGACAAATTCCCATCAGTAGCATTACTTGGCCAGAGATTATGTACATTTTACATTTTAATAACTGCTAAATTGGCCTCCTAAAAGTTTGTACCAATTATACTTTTACCAAGAAGTGAGTTTGAGTGTGTATTCCTCTAACTCTTGTCTAACCAAAAGTTGTTAAACTGTTTCATCTTTGCCAATTTGATGGATTAAAAAAAAATGTTTTATTACTTTCACCCATCCCCTCTCTATTTCTTAGTCTCTTGGCTACAGATGCTTTAAATCCCAGATTAAACATCCATCCCCCTTAAAAAAAAAAAAAAAAAAAACCATCCCCTTCCTAGATCCTCCCCCATCTAATTTCTCCCTTCAGTTAAACATCTACAGCTTTTCTTTTATATTGTTCTCATACTGCTTTGAATTTTAGCGACTAGTCTATATGTTTTATTCTTCTGACCACTGTAGTTTGCAGATTCCTTGGAAGTTAGGACCAATGTTTCATAGAAACATTGAATGTACAGCTAAACAAGAATTTTCGGACCAAATTAACCAAGCCTCTCATTTTTATAAATAACAAGATTATTAAGCCTTTTAAGAATGCATTACTGTTCAAAGCCCATTCCTAGACATTCAATTAGTTATATTAAATCCTCACACTAACTTTATAAGGGAAACATCATTATCCCGTCTTACAGATGAGGAAACTAAGCTCCAGATTATTTACTAAGAAAAGTGCTTTACTCAGAGCAGGTCTAAGACCAGAATCCAGCGTCCCGGCTCCATTCACCCTCCTTCCACTATAATCCAGCAGCCTTTCTGGTTTCCCTCACGCCCTTAGCTGCGCAATCAATATTTGGTGAATGAAATGACTCAAATAAAAAATTGCCAAGTGTTGACAGCAGTTTAAATATCTGTAATTAAATAAAGCAAACCTAATGACGGCCGGGGTGCACAACTCTCCACAGACCTTTCGTGCTTCTTTCCGGGGTTGTCTGCATCTTTCGCTCCGAGACCCTCTCCCCACCGGACCAAGCAACGCCGGGTTCCAAGGGAAATACGGCTGCGCGTGGCCCCTTTAAGGCTGAGGGCGGCGCGTGCCCATAGTTCTTTCAAATGGACCAATAAGAAGGGCGATGGGCGGTCCGCCGAGGACCAATAAACAACGAGGACACTGCGGGGTGTGCGGCGGCCCAAGCGGTTTCAAACGGCTTAGAGCAGCCCCTCGGTTCTGACCCAGCGGAGGTGAGTGGACTGTGGGCCTGGCCCACCCGCCTAGGCCCTCGAGTTCACGAGTCTCGCGCGCGTAGCGGCCCTGAACCCCGGGCGGGGGGCCTCCGCGGACGCGCGCCTCCCTCGCCCCACGAACCCGGCGGGTCTGAGGCGGCGAAGCGGGGCGGAGGCCGGGGGACTCGCGGCTGGGAGGGCGGGGGGCGTGGGCGCTTGTGTGGGGCGGAGGCCGGGACTGGGATCTGGGTGACCAGAGCGCGCCGCGGCGGGGTTCGGGCGGTAGCGTCCTGGGGACGCGTGCGGCGCAGGGCCGTGCCTGGTGGCTCAGGGTGTTTGGGTACTGGGGCGGGGGCCTGCGAGCCGGCCCGGCTACGGCGCCCCTCGCGTAATTGTCAAATGAATGAATGAGTAAGAGCCTCCGAGGGCTGTGGTGGTCGTGAAGGGCCTGGTCGCCTCAGAGCGTGACAAGGACAGTGGTACCGGGGCCTGCCCGTGCACCTGGGTCCCTGCCCGCGCACCTGGGTCCCCACCGGCTTGCTGCGATTTAAACGATTCGGATCATACCGCTCCGCCCTTCCGCCGGGCTTTCTCTCTCAGAAGGTGTCAGTAGAGTTAAGGTATCTTTCCAGCTCTGAAGGTTTGGGGGACCAATACAATAGCCAGCAGTGTAGGTTAAGCAGGCCTTGCTACTTTAAGGTGAGGGCTTGGTAAACTAGATTCTTGCTTTTTAGCTCTCACCACTCTGGCGGTTGAGATAGCTACCCTGCAATGGTGGTAATTGTCGGGCTGGATTTAAATGCATCCGTTTTGTTTCTGGGATAGAAAACGGTGAAAGTCGTGTTGCCAGAGTGGCGGCTGTGTGTTAGAAAATATATTCGTGTTGATGAATCTTAACAATGAGTTTTTCATTCAGCATCAATAGAGGATGAAGAGGTTTTTGCAGAACTTGCCCCAAATTTATGCGTGGCTCCAATTTAATTCTTAGGGGAATCAAGGCTTCAAATCGTGGCCCAGAAATGCTCCCTGTCTTATTTTATGCATAATTATAGTAATTGAAAACTCATTTTGAGAGAGGTGAACTCCTCCTTTCTCCATTTTTATCACCCTGAAAAGTCCTTCTTTGACCTAAAGAGCTGATAAATTAAGCTAACAATCTTTTGAAACTTTTAAGAAATCATAAAAGATTTGGACTTTTCTTAAGTGAGTGAATAAAGTGTAATGTTGTATTTATAAAATGATATAGAGAAAGGTGAAATCAATATATTTTGCCAGCATAAATTAAACCTAGTTGGTAAACTCATGAGAAAAAAATTTTGCACAAGTTTTTAAAGTTTGTTCACTCGGGCAACGGCAAGCAAAGATATTCCTTAACAATATACTTTATAACGTATTACTTTAAACATTTTAACAGACAGCTTAATTTTAGCAGCAGAGTTTTAACTGCAATAAATTTGAGTACCTTAGTATTATGAACACTGTCCTAGGTTTTGGGGAGGCAATTAAAAATAATAAACATTTAACAATGTTTTAACTGCAATAAATTTGAGTACCTTAGTATTATGAACACTGTCCTAGGTTTTGGGGAGGCAATTAAAAATAATAAACATTTAACAATGTTTTAACTGCAATAAATTTGAGTACCTTAGTATTATGAACACTGTCCTAGGTCTTGGGGAGACAATTAAAAATAATAAACATTTAACAGTGTCTTAGGTTATTGTTAAAAATCTTGATGAGGAAGGAAAACTTTTCTTTATATTGGAGCAAAGCCAGACTCTTTTATGCTCCTTTGACTTAATGGAGTCTCATTCATTCATTCAACAAATATTGAGATTGATGCCTACCGTGTGTTAAACATTGTTCTAGATTCTGGGAATACACTAGTGAACCAGAAAAAGACAAAGCCCCTGACCTAAGGGAGTTTGACAGTTTTATCTCTCAAACAATTTGCTGTAATCCCTCTGGCCAGCTCTAGTCCTTGAACAAAATAAATGCTCAAATACTTTTACCAGCAGTAGTTAACATTTATTGAATATTCACTAGGTGCCACGTTTTATCTTTCTTTATTCTCACGACTTTTTACAGATGAGGAAACTGAGTCTTAGAAAGGTTACGTAGCTTGCTCAAAATCATACAACTGATAGAACCTCAGTTTGAACCTAAGTTAGTGTGTCTTCAGGGCCTTTGCTCGTAACCTCTGGTTGTTCTATGTGAAGTAATGAGATCTGTTAGGGAGAATTCAGGATCATTTTCTGGGTAGAATCTCCCCCCACCCCCTCCTTTTTTAAACTTCTGTCACAGACATAATGAAATATGAACCATAGGCATGGTGGGTTTTAGAGGGAGGGTGGAGCAGTATTTACCATGTGGGAGATGGACAGCTGTGACAGTGGGAGGGGGACTAAGTGGGGGCCTAAAATTGAGATCTGGCTCTCATGATTGATGGATTCCTGGTGATCAGTGTTGGAGAGGTTTGAGATTTTTTTATTTTATTTTAATTTTAATTAATTTTAAATGCATATTACCTGTAAGTTCAGAACATGTTACTTAGCTTTTTTCTGTCAGGGCAGTTGCCTTGCCTACTTGTTTATCTCAAACACATTAAACTTATTCTTTTTTTTTTAATTAATTAATTTTATTTATTTTTGGCTGTGTCAGGTCTTCGTTGCTGTGCGTGGGCTTTCTCTAGTTGCGGTGAACGGCGGGGTTGCTCTTCGTTGCCGTGTGCCGGCTTCTCATGGCGGTGGCTTCTCTTGTTGTGGAGCACCGGCTCTAGGCGCACAGGCTTCAGTAGTTGTGGCACGCGGGCTCAGTAGTTGTGGCTTGCAGGCTCAGTAGTTGTAGTGCACAGGCTTAGTTGCTCCGTGGCATGTGGGATTTTCTGGACTAGGGCTCGAAGCTGCGTACCGTGCATTGGCAGGCGGACTCCCAACCACTGCGCCACCAGGGAAGTCCTAAACTTAATTTCTTTTTGGCCTTTGTGTTTGTTGTTCTCTCTGCCTGGGACTTCCCACCTGCTCTACCCCTACCTCAAGCCTGTCTTTGTATATAGGCTTCACTCAGTTCACAACTCAAATGTCATCTCCTTAAAGAGGCATTTTCTAAGCTCCAATTAGAGTAGCCCTCTTGGTCATGTTTACCTCACTTTCTTTTTTTTTTTTTAGACTTCATAGCGTTTATTGCTATATGTTAGGCCATTTATTGTTTGCTTGTATATTGTCTGATTTCCTCACAGAAATGAAAACAGAGCAGGGGAGCATAGTTTTTTGGTTTGTTTTTTTTTTTTTCATCTGTGAGGTTACCTCAATGACTCAAGCAGTGCTTGGGTCAAATAAGGTGGTCAGAAAATATTTGCTGAACAAAGTTCGCCACAACTGGCATAGTTTTCTCCATGTAATGAAGTGATAAAGACAACATATAACTAACCAGTTGGCTGTGTTACAGTGTCTTTGAATGTGAGCAATATCTTAGCAGACTAACTTGGAAAGTCTTCAACTAAGAATCATGGAAAAATGATAGCTTTTTGTTTGTGTTGACTGGCAGAGAAGGTAGATCTGGCTTCCCCCTCCCACTTTTTTTCCCCCTATTTTTAAAAACTTTCAAATCTGTAGAAGTTTTTAGGGGTACTGGTCAGGTATAGTGGAATGTTCCTGTATTGGAATTTATCTGATGTTTTTCTCATGATTAGACTGGGGTTATGAGTTTTCGGGTGGAAGATCACAGAGAATGCCATATTCATCACATCATATAACATCACATCAACATGATTTGTGACTGTTGATATTGATTTGATCATATGGCTGAAGTAGTGTTTGTCAGATTTCTTCACTGTAAGTTATTCTTTTCCTCTTTTCATACTGTGCTCTTTGGAAGGAAGTAATTATGTACGGCTCACTTATGGGGAGAGGAGTTGTGCTCCCTGTCCTTGGGGTAGAATATCTACATAATTTATTTGAATTTCTTCTGCATGGGACATTTGTCTCTCTCTCCCCATTTATTAATTTAATTAGTCAAACATTTATATCAGTATGAACTGAAGGATATTTTATACTTTGAGTTATATTCCAATACTACTTTATTTTGTTGCTGAAATTGTTCCAGCTTTATCCATTGAGAGTTCTTTCTGTTGACTCCTGTGCCCCTTTAACATTCCCACATCTGTGTGCGTGTGTTTGTGTGTGTGTCTGTGTGTGTGTGCGTGCATGCTGTTTTTATTTAATTATATTTGAGCACTTCCCTACTTTCTGGCACTATAAGGTGCTCTAGGCTCATCTTGTATATTTCGTGTCACAGTGCCAGAATTAGCCATTTCTCCAAGAAGCCCTGGCACCTTTTATTGGAGAATGGTAATAGAAACCAAGATCTGAGCAGTAAGTGTTCTCATTGCTACTGGGGTGTCATTTTTTTGGGGCCCTCTCAGCTAACAGAACAAAGAAATATAGATGTATATGCTAACTGGTGTATATAGACATATCTATAGATATTTCTACATGTCACCATCTGTATCTATGTTAAGTTAAGTATGAGTTCTTACTGATATTTCCAAGTCTAATCCATTACCATATGGATCATTCTAGCCTCCTCCCCCTTGTTGATCTGAATTTCCACTTCAACAGTGAGAAACTTGGCTTCCATCATCCATTTACTTAATTGTTCCACTCCAGTATACATGTATAGCAATATCTGAATCGTTAATTCACACTCCCATAGGAAACTTTATTAACTAGAAGTACAGTGCTTATATGCAGTTCCTTTTGCCTTTAGTTTTCAGACTCCATTCATTTCCGAAGTTACCTAGGTCAGTTCTTTTTCCCCACCCACTTCAGTGAGGTGGTTTCACACATTTGTAATATAGTTAGATTCTCTTGTCACAAGTCTGCATTCTTTTATGGGATCCCCCAGTCTCCTAAATGACTTTTTAAAATTAGCATGCATTAAAGTTTACTCTTTATGTTGTATACTTCTGTAGGTTTTGACATTCATAATGTTATTTATCCACCATTACAGTATCATAAAGAATAGTTTCACTGCCCTAAAAATCTCCTGTAATTCACCTATTCATCCTTTTCTCCCTCGCCTACCTCCTTGCAACCACTGATCTTTTTACTGTCTCCATAGTTTTTCATCTTCCAGAGTGTAATATAATTGGAATCATACACTATGTACCCTTTTCAGACTGGCTTCTTTCACTTAGGAGTATCTATGTAAGGTTCTTCCATGTCTTTTCTTGCCTTGATAGCTCATTTCTTTTTTATTGCTGAATAAGATTTCATTGTATGGATGTACCACAGTTTGTTTATCCATTCACCTAATTGAAGGATATCTAGGTCACTTCTAGTTTTTGACAATTATGAACAAAGCTGCTCTAAACATTTTTGTGTGTGTGGACATAAATTTTTAGTTCCACTGGGCAAATACCTACAAGTGTGATTGCTGGATCATATGGTGAGACAATGTTCAGCTTTGTAAGAAACTGCCAAACTCTCTTCAAAAGTGGCTGTACCATTTTGCATTTCCACCAGCAGTGAATGAGGGTTCTTTTTGCTTCACATCTTGTCAGCATTTAGTTTCATCAGTTTTTTTGGATTTTAGCCATTCTAGTAGGTGTGAGGTATCCCACATTTTAAAATTTTGTTTTTCAAGACATGACTTTTTTGAAGATAAATGATAGGGTTTTTTTTTTAGAGGAAACTTTTAAAAAATAACCTTTTTATTTTGTAATAATTTTCGATTTACAGAAAAGTTGCAAAGATATAGAATTCTATATACCCCTCACCCAGTCTCCTCTGTTGTTAACATCTTACATGGTACATTTGTCAAAATGAAGAAACCAATATTGATGCATTCGTTTTAACTGAACTCCAGATTTTGTTGGGATATATGTAGTTTTCTATTTATATCACCTTTCTGTTTCAGGATCCAATCCAGGGTAACCTGTTGCCTTTACTTGTCATCCCTCTGAGTCTCCTTTGGTCTTTGACAGTTTCCTCAGTCTTTCCTTGTCTTCATGGTCTTGACAGTTTTGAGTACTAGTCAGTTATTTTCTGGAATGTTCTTCCTTAGGGTTTGTCTGATTTTTTTTCATTATTAGACAAGGGTTATGTGTTTTTGGAAAGAATGTCACAGAATACCATCATTTCCTATCAGGAAATATGCGATATCCACATGACATCACTGATGATGTTAACCTTGAACACTTGGTTATGGTAGTGTTTGCCAGGTTAAGTAGTAAAGTTACTATTTTTCCCTTTCTATACTTATTCTTTTTTTTTTTTTTTAAGTTTTGTTGTTGTTGTTGTTTATTTATTTATTTTTGGCTGCACCATGCAGCATGCAGGATCTTAGTTCCCCAACCAGGAATCAAACCTGTGCCCCCTGCAGTGGAAGCACAGAGTCTTAACCACTGGACCACTAGGGAAGTCCCTATGCCTATTCTTTGGAGGTGAGTGACTGAGTCTAGCCCATCCTCAAAGTGGGTGGGGGACTTAAATTCTACTTCCTGAAGGGAAGAGTATCTACATAGATTATTTGGAATTTTGTAATGAAGATTTGTCTGTTCTCCCCCATTTATTTTTCTGTTTAACCATTTATCTATACAGTATGAATATCTGTTTTAAAATCTGATTCTTTGTTATTTGTTTATTTTTGCTCAGATTGTTGCAGCTTTCAGGTTGGCTCCTCCTGTGTTCCTTTGACATGCTCCTATCCTTTTTTTCTTTTTGAGCATTTCCTTTCTGGTACAACAAGATGCTCCAGACCCATCTTATATTTTCCCTGTCCCAGCCCTAGAATCAGCCCTGGTTCCTTTTATGGGACAGTGGTATTTAGAAGCCAAGATCTGGCTACTAGGTGTGCTTATTGCTAGGGTGTCATTGTTCCTAGGCTCTCTCAGGAAACAGAGGTAGGTATGTATGTATACTAAGTCATTTATATGCTTATACATACAGTTGTTTTATATATTTCCATCTGTATTTACATTAAGCTAAACATGAATTCATACAGGTCTCTCCAAATTTCAGAGGAAACTTATGTCCCAAACACATGTCCTCTTTGTGGTATGCTTTTTACTGAGATCTAACTTCCCCCCCATAACTCTTTTTTTTAAATTTTTAATATATTTATTTATTTATTTATTTTTGGCTGCGTTGGATCTTCATTGCTGCGTGTGGGCTTTCTCTAGTTGCGGCAAGCAGGGGCTACTCTTCGTTGCGGTGTGCGGGCTTCTCACTGCAGTGGCTTCTCTTGTTGTGGAGCACGGGCTCTAGGCATATGGGCTTCAGTAGTTGTGGCTTGTGGGCTCTAGAGCGCAGGCTCAGTAGTTGTGGCACACGGGATCGGTTGCTCTGTGGCATGTGGGATCTTCCTGGACCAGGGCTTGAACCCGTGTCCCCTGCACTGGCAGGCAGATTCTTAACCACTGTGCCACGAGGGAAGTCCCCCATAAGTCTTTTTAAGTACCACAGAAAACATTGTTTTCCCTTACTTGGTAACAGCAATTGTTTATTCCTAGAATATGATCTTTGTTCAGAGATGCATTCAAAATAAATTCTGACTCAGTTGGAATGGTCAGACATTTTTGGCATAGATAGGATGTCAGATAAGCCTTGGTGACCTCCTGTCTCTTCAGACATAATTTTTATTATTTTATTAAGAGATTAGAAACCTAATTCTTTGATATCTTGATTATTTTTCTTAGAGGTTATTTTTAAATTTTTAAAATATTTATTTATTTATTTATTTATTTTTGGCTGCATTGGGTCTTTGTTGCTGCGTGTGGGCTTTATTTATTTTTGGCTGCATTGGGTCTTTGTTGCTGCGTGTGGGCTTTCTCTAGTTGTGGCAAGCAGGGGCTACTCTTCCTTGCGGTGCACGGGCTTCTCATCGCGATGGCTTCTCTTGTTGCGGAGCACGGGCTTCAGTAGTTGTGGCACATGGGCTCAGTAGTTGTGGCTCGCGGGCTCTAGAGCTCAGGCTCAGTAGTTGTGGTGCACAGGCTTAGTTGCTCCGCGGCATGTGGGATCTTCCCGGACCAGGGATTGAAGCCGTGTTCCCTGCATTGGCAGGCAATTCTTAACCACTGTGCCACCAGGGAAGTCCCTTAGAGGTTATTAATTAAAGTGACTTTTAAATTCTTTCTATAAAGATGAGAAAAAAGTTGAGTAGTCTAAAGTATTTCTTGAAATGAGATTCATTTGTTTAATGCAGTTGTCTTTTTTCTTTTTCAACCATAAAACTTAAAGTAGTGTTTTATTTATCTGTAAGTTAAATACCAGGAAATAAACCAAAAAAGTATTTTCTGCAGTCTAAATTTTATTGGCTTACTTCAAGTAGATCCTACTCCCTCTTTATGCACAGTTTCACCCTGCTTGGTTCTTTCTTCCTGTCTTTCTTTTTCTTTCTTTCTTTCTTTTCCTCTTTCTTTCTTTCTCTCTCTCTCCTTCCTTCCTTCCTTCCTTCTTTCCTTCCTTCCTTCCTTCCTCCTTCCATCCTTCCTTCCTTCCTTTCTTTCATTTTTGACTGCGTTGGGTCTTCGTTGCTGTGCATGGGCTTTCTCTGGTTGCGGCGAGTAGGGGGCTACGCTTTGTTGCGGTGTGCGGGATTCTCATTGCGGTGGCTTCTCTTGTTGCGGAGCACAGGCTCTAGGCTCGCAGGCTTCAGTAGTTGCAGCACACAGGCTCAGTAGTTGTGGCACACAGACTTAGTTGCTCCGCGGCATGTGGGATCTTCCCGGACCAGGGCTCGAACCCGTGTCCCCTGAATTGGCAGGTGGATTCTTTTTTTTTTTTTTTTTTTAATTAATTAATTTATTTATTTATTTTTGGCTGTTTTTGGGTCCTCGTTTCTGTGCGAGGGCTTTCTCTAGTTGCGGCAAGCGGGGGCCACTCTTCATCGTGGTGCGCGGGCCTCTTACTATCGCGGCCTCTCTTGTTGCGGAGCACAGGCTCCAGATGCGCAGGCTCAGTAATTGTGGCTCACGGGCCCAGCTGCTCTGCGGCATGTGGGATCTTCCCAAACCAGGGCTCGAACCCGTGTCCCCTGCATTAGCAGGCAGATTCTCAACCACTGCGCCACCAGCGAAGCCCGGCCGGCGGATTCTTAACCACTGTGCAACCAGGGACATCCCCCTGCTTGGGTCTTTAAATCAAGAGCTAAAATTAGGTAGCACTCGGGGCTTCCCTGGTGGTGCAGTGGTTGAGGATCTGCCTGCCAATGCAGGGGACACGAGTTCGAGCCCTGGTCTGGGAAGATCCCACATGCCGCCGAGCAGCTAGGCCCATGCGCCACAACTACTGAGCCTGAGCGTCTGGAGCCTGTGCTCCGCAACAAGAGAGACCACGATAGTGAGAGGCCCGCGCACTGTGATGAAGAGTGGCCCCCACTTGCCACAACTAGAGAAAGCCCTCGCACAGAAACAAAGACCCAGCTCAGCCATAAAATAAAAATAAATAAATAAATAAATAAGCAAATATGGTTAAGAAAAATTAAAAAAAAAAATTAGGTAACACTGCTGTAAGCTAAAGTGTTAGTTTGATCACAGAGTTTGAGGAAGGAAAGCTACAAAACATAAAACATTAAAATTCAAAAAAGCCATATTGGAACCATTTGGTTTTGATGCAAGAGTCCCTCATACCTCTTTGGCAGTACATCTTGAGGGTTTTGCTACATTGATTGCTCAAATGGATTATCCTGAAAAGTTTAAATAATTATTAGTCTACTTTTTTAAAGAAGACTGGGAGGTTTATGTATTTTCTTAGATTTATTTTACATGGAAAAAAGTTACATAAAATAATTGATGTTTCAGGGATAAACCTCTGATACCTGGCAAACTTGGCTGTCTAGAACATCTCTTTCTCTAATTTGTTTTGCTGTTTTATTTCTTTTATGTATTTATTTGCAGTGTTTTTTTTGGTAATCATTTCATGTCCTTATTCACTTAAAATATGAAGTCTCTCATTTTTAGATTTTAGGAATTTTTTTCAGTACTATAATTACACACTTTTCTTCTGGTCCTTTTTCTTATGTGATACATTCCTTTTAAACAAGAAAGTCTCATGAAAACCCCCTAGTCTAGAACTAGCATGAGTTCTTCATTTGGGAGTAAAGACCAGATCCCATATCAGAAATCTCTGAGCAGTAAGGGAAAACAGTTTTTTTATGCTTTAGAGGACTGCCTACTTACTTTGAGCTATGTTTAATATGGGGGATTCCTCCAAACGAAATATGGACAGTCCCCTTGAGTATTATAAAATGACATTTACTTGTTTAACTAGTAGTAAATCTGCTTTCTATAGGATAAAAAGGAATAGATTGCTTATACATCCAATGAAATGGTTTGTTTTAGATCAGAGAAGACTTGCCTTACTTGGTCCCAAGAGCTCTAAGCTAACTTAGGCCTTTCTTGAACCAGAGGACGGAAATGTGGGTTTGGTTAAGTCTGAAGTCTTTCTAAAATCTCTAGATAACTCTGGGATGATGCTTATAATAATAACACAATAATGATAGCCACTGTTTCTTGAGTGCTTGATATTTGCTGTGCCATCTGTTAGTACTACTTCCTTGCATAAAGTCACTGGCTTTTTATGATCTGGCCCTTTTCAGTCTGCCCTTTCTCTCAGCTCCTGTTTTGGCCACATGAGTTGCAGTTCTGTTCTTTATCTTGCCTAGCTCTTTCAGGCTTTCACACACATGCCTGAAACATTCTCTTGTTAAATCTAGTCATTATGCCTATGCCTGGCTAATCCGTATTAATTTCCTTTAGTTCTCAGCCTAAATATCACTTTCTCAAGGAGACCTTCCCTGACCCTCCAGTCTAGATTAAGTGCCTCTGTTACACCCTCATAGTATTGCCCCTGGGCTACTGTATTTCACTTCCTGAACTCAGTAAGTAGATAAGTGCCTAATACAGAATAGCGTCAGATCATGAGATGCTACTCTGTATTAGGTACTTAGCTACATACTAAGTGTACTTGTGGGACAGAGGAGTAATATGAGTATTTGGGGGGATTCTTAACAGGTATAAAGCAGAAATCTCATTTTCACTTCAACAGTTCACCATTACAGTTAGTTGAATCACCTTAGGCAAGTTAGTTAACCTCTGTGCCTCAGTTTTCTCATCTGTAAAATGGGGCTAGTATCAGTCTCAGAGTTATGAGAATTAAATGAGTTAGTATATGTGAAGTGCTTAGAATAGTGCCTGGCACATAATGAATGCTCCAGAAGTATGTATTAATAAGGAACCACATGAAGATGGTACTGTTATGATGGATAATGAAACTGAGGCTCAGCTAGTGTGTGACAAAGCAAGCTTTAGAACTCACATCTAACTCCAGTGCCCAACACAACAGTTTAGATTGAATTTAATTTTGACTAGAGTGCTCTATAATAAGATTTATTACAAGCAACTGTTCTTCCTTGACTTTACCAAATGAAAGATTCTAAAATTAAAATTTCCCTCTTTTAATGGATTTTATAATCAAAAAGTAGGTACTAAGAAAAGTGACAAAAATCTTATAAATTTTTTGAAATCTATTACTTAATAATTTTTCACTTTGAAAGTGGGTTTACTTTAGAATTCCATTAAATATATCATGTTTCCCTCTTACATTTGAAATACGCATTCAGCATACAATATTTTATTTATAAACTCAGAGAACACATTTATTGTATATTTAAGACTTCTATGATTTGATGAAATTGTGCTATTTTAGGAATTATGTGTTAGAGGACGAAGCACTCTGCTGGATGCTGGGGTAATAAATAAGATTCAGGGGGCTTCCCTGGTGGTTCAGTGGTGAAGAAGCCGCCTGCCAATGCAGGGGACATGGGTTCGAGCCCTGGTCTGGGAAGATCTCACATGCCGCGGAGCAACTAAGCCCGTGTGCCACAACTACTGAGCCTGCGCTCTAGAGCCCGCGAGCCACAGCTGCTGAGCCCACATGCCACAACTACTGAAGCCCGTGTGCCTAGAGCCCGTGCTCCGCAATGAAGAGTAGGCCCCTGCTCGCCACAACTAGGGAAAGCCCGTGTGTAGCAACGAAGACACAACGCAGCCAAAAATAAAAAAATAAATAAATTTATTTTAAAAAAAAAGATTCAGATCTTTCTTTCAAAGGAGATATGGTGTCCAAAAAATGTTAAGGGGAAGAATTGAGGCTTATGGGATGAGTATAGACAGATCCAGCTTCAAGGTGCCAGGCTGGAATTTTAAAGTTTTAGAGCTTTTAAAAACATTATGACAGAAAATATTGAAGCTTGTTGTTTAAAAAAGAAAAAAGACATGGCTAGGTATTAAAGTGAGAAGTAAAAATTCTTTAGCTAGTCCCATAGACACTGTTTTAAAGTGGTCATAGTTAAGTTTTCTATGGATCCATCCAGAAAAGTTTTATGTGCTTTCAAACATGTACAATGTTGTATTAGTTTTCTATGACTGCTGAAACAAGTGACCACAAATTTGGTGGCTTAAAACAACAGTAATTTATTCTCTCACAGTTCTGGAGTCCAGAGTCCAAAATTTAGGGTGAGTAGGAGTTTAGGATTAAAATATACACACTACTGTATATATAAAAGAGATAACCAACAAGGACCTACTGCACAGGGAACTATACTCAGTATCTTGTAATAACCTATAATGGAAAAGAATCTTAAAATACATACATATATATATGTGTGTGTGTGTGTGTGTGTATGTATGTGTGTATATCTGAATCACTTTGCTGTATGCCTGAAACTAACACAACATTGTAAATCAACAATATTTCAATAAGAATTTTTTTAAAAATTTAGGGTGAGTCTTACTGGAGGCTAATATTGAGGCAAAGCCATGCTTCTCCAGCGGCCCTGGGGAAGCACTCCTTCCTTGCCTCTTCAGCTTCTGGCGGCTCTTGGTATCCCTTGGCTTGTGTTGCATCACTCCAGCCTCTTCTGATCTTGCTCTTCTCCATGTTCACATCGCCTTCTCTTCTGTGTGTGTCAAATTTCCCTCTGTTACCCTCTTATAAGGATACATGTGATTGCATTCAGGGCTCATCCAGATAATCCAGGATGATCTCCCCATCTCAATACCCTTAATTTAGTCACATCTGCAAAGACCCTTTTTCCACATAAAACATTTAAAGTTTTCAGGGATTACAGCCCAATATCTTTGGGGGTCATTATCAGCCTACCACCAATGTGTATGACCCTCTTTTTTATTTTTACTAAACACAAAAAAAGGAATTAGACTTCATAGGCTATCTTCCAAATTTCTTTTTAAAACTTAATAATAGATTTCTTCCACATCAGTATTTAAATATCTTCTTTAGTCTTCTTTGTCTTTTTTTTTCTTTAAATACCTACAGAGCATTTTGTTGAATAGACAAGTATCTCACTTTTTTTTTTAATTGCAGCTTAAAAAAAAAAAGCATGTAACATAAAAATTACCATCCTAATCATTTTAAATTAACTACATTCACATTGTGGTGAAACACATCTCAAAAACTTTTTCATCTTGCAAATCTTATACACTGTACGCATTAAACAACTTTCCTTTTCCTCCTTCTCCCAGCCCCTAATAACCACCATTCTACTTTCTGTTGCTAATTTAATAGTTTAGATACCTCATATAAGTGGAATCATACAATATTTGTCTTTTTGTGACTGGCTTATTTCACTTAGCATGATATCCTCAAAGTTTATCCATATTGTAACATGTAACCGGATTTCCTTCCTTTTTAAGACTACTATTCCACTGTATGTATGTACCACATTTTGCTTATCCATTCATTCATTCTTCTGTGGACATTTGGGTTGTTTCTACTGCTTTGAACATGGATGTACAAATCTGAGCCCCAGCTTTCAATTCTTTTGTATATATATGTACACACACTCATGCATACACTTAGAAGTGGAATTGCTGGATCATATGGTAATATAGTATTCTATTTTTACTTTTTTTGAGGTTACTCCATACTGTTTTCCATAGCAGTTGCACCATTTTACAATCCCACCAACAGTGTACAAGTGTTGCAATTTCTCTACATTCTTGCCAACATTTGTTATTTTCTGTTTTTTTTTATTTGTTTATTTGATAGTAACCATTCTAATGGGTGTGAGGGATATCTCATTGTGGTTTTGACTTGCGTTTCTCTGATGATTAGTGATGTTGAGCATCTTTTCATATGATTGTTGGCCATTTGTATATCATCTTTGTAAAAACGTCTATTCAAGTCTTTTGCCCATTTTTAATCGGGTTATTTGGAGTTTTGTTGTGGGAGTTTTTTTTTTTTAACATCTTTATTGGAGTATAATTGTTTTACATGTTGTGTTAGTTTCTGCTGTATAACAAAGTGAATGAACTATATGCATACGTATATCCCCATATCCCCTCCCTCTTGCGTCTCCCTCCCACCCTCCTTATCCCACCCCTCTAGGTGGTCGCAAAGCACCGAGCTGATCTCCCTGTGCCATGCAGCTGCTTCCCACTAGCTATCCATTTTATATTTGGTAGTGTATATATGTCAGTGCTACTCTCTCACTTTGTCCCAGCTTACCCTTCCCCCCTCCATGTCCTCAAGTCCGTTCTCTACGTTTGTGTCTTTATTCCTGTCCTGCCCCTAGGTTCATCAGACCATTTTTTTTTTTAAGATTCCATATATATGTGTTAGCATACGGTATTTGTTTTTCTCTTTCTGACTTAATTTCACTCTGTATGACAGATTCTAGGTCCATCCACCTCACTACAAATAACTCAATTTCGTTTCTTTTTAAGGCTGAGTAATATTCCATTGTATATATGTGCCACATCTTCTTTATCCATTCATCTGTCCATGGACACTTAGTTTGCTTCCATGTCCTGGCTATTGTAAATAATGCTGCAGTGAACATTGTGGTACATGACTCTTTTTGAATTATGGTTTTCTCAGGGTATATGCCCAGTAGTGGGATTGCTGGGTCATATGGTAGTTCTATTTTTAGTTTTTTAAGGAACCTCCATACTGTTCTCTATAGTGGCTGTATCAATTTACATTCCCACCAACAGTGCGAGAGGGTTCTGTTGTGGGAGTTCTTGATATTCTCTGGATATTAACCCCTTATCAGATAAATGATTTATAAATATTTTCTTCTCTTCTGTAGGTTATCTTTTTACTCTGTTTATTATGTCCTTTGATACACAAAAGTTTTTAAGTTTGATATAGTCCTCATTGTCCTTTTTGCTTTTGTTGCCTGTGTTTTTGGCATCATATCTAAGAAATCACTGTCCATTCCAGTGTCATGAAGCTTTTCCTCTATGTTTTCTCCTAGGAGTTTTACAGTTTTAGAGCTTACATTTAGGTTTTTAATCATTTCATATTAATTTTTATGTATGGTGTAAGGTAAGGGTCCAACTTCATTCTTTTGCATGTAGCTATCCAGTTTTTCCAGTCACCATTTGTTGAAGAGACCATCCTTTCCCCGTTAAGTGGTCTTGGCACCCTTGTCAAAGATCATTTTACCCTAAACGCAAGGGATTATTTTTGGGTTCTCTATTCTGTTCCATTGGTCTGTTTGTCTTTATGCCATTACCACACTGTTTTGATCATTGTGGCTTTTTAATGTGTTTTGGAATCAAGAAGAGAGTCCTGCAACATTTTTTTTCAAAAGTGTTTTGACTATTCAGGGTCCTTTGAGATTCCATATGAATTTTAGGATTAATTTTTCTATTTCTACAAAAAAAAATGCTGTTGGGATTTTGAGAGAGATTGTGTTGAATCTATAGATTATTTTCTGATATATGGAATCTTAATAATACTAAATCTTCCAATCCATGGATATGAGATGTCTTTTCATTTATTTGTGTCTTCTTTAATTTCTTTCAGCATTGTTCTGTAGTTCTCAGTGTACAAGTCTTTCATCTCTTTGGTCAGGTTTATTCCCAAATATTTTATTCTTTTCAATGCTATTGTAAGTGGAGTTGTTTAAACTGACACAACTTTGTAAATCAACTATACTCCAATAAAAAATTTTTTTAAGTTTATTTTAGTATATGTAAGTTACACCTCAGTAAACCTGACTTAAAAGTTCTTAGATTGGGGGACCTCTTCTCCCTCTGATCCTCTGTTAACGCTACTTCTGACAGCTGAGAACACAGGTAACTAGGAGCAGTCGGGGTTGGGGTGGGGGGGGCTGCTATACATTTGCTTTTTAGTTTTAAAAGGAATGTAACAGAAAAGGCAGACAGTATTTGTTGAACGTTATGTATTTTATTTACCAAATACTTATGTATAGCAATTAATTCTAGGCACTTTACAAATATAATAAACTTAACTCATTTAATTCTCCTAATAACCCAATAAGGTGAAAAAATTCCTCATTTTACAAATAGAAAACAGAAGCACAGAGAGTTAGGAGTTGTCTAAAACCACACAGCTAATAAACGGCATAACCAGGATTTGAACTAAGCATTCTGGCCCCAGACTCCATGCTCTTAATCTCTAACTTGGCCTCTTTCCTTCACTGAGTATGATCTAATAAAGAATTCCAGTTAATGCTTAAAACTTCTTTCCCCCTTGCTCTGGCTATGTGTACAATAAATATTTTTCTTATCTCTGCTTGATTTGTTGCAGGAAAAACCTTACAGTGAAGAAGGATTTTTTAAAAGCACAAGAAATGCCACCTTTCTAATATATGAATTATCATTTTCCCATGTTTTCTTCCATATATAATATTTGCTAAATCATTTCCTAAACAGTTTCAACTTTGCTCTGTTAAGGAGAATACTTCTATCTGGTAATTTGTTGAATTGTGAAGGTTTTACGTGTCCCGTTAGTCTCTTCATGGTATAGTAAAGAAAAGGATACAGTAACCAAAATAAGATGGGCTGTGTTTGGGCTGTGATATTTGGTAAGATATCTAAGTATTATTTTAAAATTTTTATATAAAATGTCTTTGCTTTGGGGCAAAAGATATAAATCTGATTGTACTGAGCTGTACAATAAATGGATTTTTTTCTCTCTAAATTCTTAATTCACTAATAAGCACAGCACTGGGTATTATCCATTTGTGTGTGTGCATGTGCACATATACTCACTGCATTATGCTTATTGAAGTTATCTGGACTCCTGTGTCAAAATAAGTGTTGGTCATACCTTTTGTGATAATTATTTATTGAGTATTCATTTGTTATCACACGGAAAAAAGATGAGTGAGCTACATTCCAACCTTTGCCCTTGAGGTGCTCACAATCTAATGGGAAGGCTGATCTACAAACCATTACACTCAGAACAGTGTGATAAGCTTGATACAGACAGAATGAAAGAAGGTCTTAATTACTTAATTCAAAAGTATCATTCACAGTTAAATGCACTTTAAAATGAGATTTTTTTGGCACTTCAAAATCAGACTAATCTGAATCAGTTTCTCTTCATGATAACCGTAGCCTAGAATTTTCTAAGACCTTCAGAATAAGGGTAACCTGGGTCTGCTCCTTATTAGAGCAGTCTTTTGGCCTGTCCTTTGGAATCTGAATTTCCACTTGAACCCCTGTTTGGGATGGAAGATGTTAGGGCACTTATAGATGGTCTTTAGCTTTACTAAATTGATTCCCATACAGGTTTGGTGGTGGCTTATGGTTTTAATAAGGTATGTTTATTTGTCAAGATTAGATGAAGGTAACACCGGCTTAATAACCACATAAATTTCTTTCCTGACAGTATAAAGGAGACACAAAATGCATACAAACCTTATAATCTGAGATTGAGGGAAAATTCCTCCTATGAAAAGAAATTTAAAATTCATTAATGACCTGTGGAGAGCTCAGAGACCATTACTTAACTCCCTGAGATATTAATCCAGTTTCTACTACAATTTTTCACAAGAACTCTTCATATTACATTAGATGACTGCACATCACAGTTGTATTTGCACGCAAGATTTCTTTATCTACATAGACTTGTAGTGAATTCTTGGCCAGTGTTTCAAAGATCACATTTTACTCACAAGAAGGAGAATGTTATTTTTCTATTTTGCCCTCTACTTCCGTCTTCTATCGTTGTCTAGGATTCCTCATGTTGTACAGAAGAGAAAGAAGTCACTGAGAGGGTGAGGTGAAGCAGAGCAGGCTGTCAGAATTCTTTTCTGTGCCTTTGAGTTGCCATTTGAAAAACACCGCTCAAGTTAACGGAAGAAGCCACTTACGTAATGGGGGCTATATATTTACCCTGATGCTTTGACTGTTTCCTGCAGCAACTTTTTTCGCCCCTGGAGGAGGAATTAGGATTGTGATAGTAAGAACAGGTCACCTCCTTTGTTTCTGGAACATTATCTGTGTTGCCACAAAAAAAAGAGGTCCCCACCCAGCTGCGGTGGAGTTTTCCTAGCTGGGCCTTCATTCACCTCTTGCCTTGGAAGCCCTCTGGGCTGGAAGGAGCACCCTGGGTCCTGCAGACCTCTGAGCAAAGGCACGCTGCGGCCCCTTTAAGCCGTCAGTGTGTGCCGGGGCGGGGGCGAGGTGGGGCGGGCACTCTGACAGTGAGCTCTGGGCCCCGCCCCCGAGGAGGCGTTTCTCAGCGGCCTCCGCACCAATGCCACCACCGCCCCCGCCCGCCCGGTATTCCTGCAGATTCTGCCTCGGACCGTAGGGCCCCGACCTCTCCCTGCCTGGGGAGCGTAAGTGTCAAGCTGCGGGCGAGGGTCAAGCATCCCGTGCCCATGCCGGAAGTCCTGGTGGATTGTACAGGGGACTTCCTGGCCTATCAGAGGCTAAGGCAGCGAAAGAGCGTAAACAATGCCGGCTGCAGTGAGCTAAAGCCTGGGGCATCTGCTCTACTTCTGGGTGGTGACAGCGGCCCTAGGGTGCTGGTCTGGATATGCAGTGGTTGAGCGGTGCCCAGAACCTAGCTTTGCCCCAGCCTGGTTCCTACTGGGAATGAGGAGAGGATTGCTTTTACCCTGTATAATCCCACTAAGCTAGATGGGTGGAGCTGGATCTAGTGCCCTGGGCCTTGGGTCCTTAGCCTGGGATTTGGAGACCTGGGTAGCCTTGGGATGAGTAAGCATTAGATTTTCAGCTACCTTGGTACAATTGAGCAGTAACTCTCAAAGTTGACCTAATTCACAGCTGGGTTTAGCTCTGTGTCTTCCCAGAGGCCTGTGTTGGTATAGAGTCTCCCTTTTGAAGACACTGGCGGTGATCATCTATTAGGGAGAGTCCAGTTAACCCTCTTTCCCACTTTCCCACTGATATGAATAGCACGGTGTGAAAGAGTCAGCTATTTACCCCTCTCTGAAGGAACTGGTGGGAGGCCACCATCCCAGGACTAGTACAGCAAGTACCAAGTTTGTTGAGATAACCTACTAGAGGAAAAGTTCGCATTTCTGGCCCCTTGATAATGCAGAATACTACAATAGGATAACACTTGTCCTTGTTAATGAGAATTACCTGGAGGTAGTGAGATTTTTTAAATTAGAGGGAAAGGCTTGTCATTTTTGTTACTGGCTACTTAAGTGATGAGATTTTGTCTGGCTTGGCCAAGTAATAAAATATAAAGTTTTCTGTGACAGTTAAATAATTGCTATGATTCTTTAATCCAGTTGGCCTTCTTAGACATGGTTTGAGTAAAGATTTCTGGGCATGTTTGTGTATTTTGTCTTATCCTTGTTTTATAATTATTTCCTTTTTTTAGCAAATTTACATCATTCTTTACTGGTCGTTCAAAGGGGTTGCTTTTTTTTTTTTTTTTTTTTTTTAAGGATTTTCTTTTTTTTAATTAATTAATTTATTTATTTTTGTCTGTATTGGGTCTTCGGTTCGTGCGAGGGCTTTCTCCAGTTGCGGCAAGCGGGGGCCACTCTTCATCGCGGTGCGGGGACCGCTCTTCATCGCGGTGCGCGGGCCTTTCTCCATCGCGGCCCCTCCCGTTGCGGGGCACAGGCTCCAGACGCGCAGGCTCAGCAATTGTGGCTCACGGGCCCAGCTGCTCCGTGGCATGTGGGATCTTCCCAGACCAGGGCTCGAACCCGTGTCCCCTGCATTAGCAGGCAGATTCTCAACCACTGCGCCACCAGGGAAGCCCAAAGGGGTTGCTTTTTGAGTGGGCAGAATTTTTCCTCAAACTTCCCTCAGACTCATTCTGTGCTTCTGCAATAGCATTTCCTTAGCCAGAAGTGAGTCCAGGAATGGTAATCAGATCTAGATCTCTTGTGTTGTGATAGTGAAGAGCTTTTGAAGGTCAAGAGCTTGAGAATTAGCCATAAAATAGTTTCACTGTCATAGCTTCTTCCCAAATAGAAAGCTAAAACAGTATGTTTAGTAGCTGTATAACTATTCTTATAAGATGTCGTGGTACAGGAATTTAAAGTAAAACAACACTACACATGGACCCTTGAGTGATGGGGAAGAGTGGTGGGTGGACTGAGAGATAGGAGACAAAGGTTCTAGCCCAACTCTAACATTACTGATGACAGTCTCCCTGTGCCTTACTTTTAGCTGGTTGATGAATGAGAAAATGCATAGATTGCAGGGGTCTATATGTTAATGATAGTACATAATGCACACTTAAATATTGAAGACTAAACTGAAATTTATTCTAAGTTCAGAGTTTATTCCAAGTTGTGTCTTTATGTATGTCTTTGGAAACATTTTTTAACCTCTGGTCTAAAAATAAATAATTACATCTAAACCTTCAGCAGTAGTGTGGACTTTATGGTATTTGAGCTCTTTGGAAGACATTTTAGATACAGCAGTGGTATAAAATGGTAATATTTCTGTGGAACAGATTTATTTTAGCTGGCTCCCTTGCCTTTTCCTTTGTTTTAGGCTAGGGTAAAACCTCCTGAGAGTGCCGAATAATTTGAAATTTCTGAGTACTTGTAGTATTGACTAGACTGAACCATAGCAAGCATCATATATAGGTCAAATTAATTTTATTAATGCTTCTCTTTGTTGGCAATTTTATTTACTCTTAGAGCATCAAACCTTGCTGTGTAATGAAGACTTGGTTTCATACGTCTATGTTTATAAAATCCAGAACCCTCTGTTCATTCCTGGTGCCACATTTCCAGCTACTTGAAGATCATGTTTCTCAAGTCTAAAACCAAACTCATCATATTCTTAACCTCTCCTCCACTCCCCCCAAAAAAACAACTCAGAACTTTCTTCTGACATTTTCTGTCATTAGCACCACTGTTCTCCAAGTCATGTAGACTGGAGCCTCCTACTAGGTCTCCTACATCCTTAGTTGCTAAGGCTTATTGATTCTGCTTCTTTAATGTAATTCCCTTCAGTCTCCTCTGCTCATCCTTTCCATTCCTAGGAGTCTGGCTTCTATTTATCTTTGTCCTCGAGTACTGCAATAATTTCCTATCAGGATTCTACTTTCTCTCCCTTCCAATTCATTCTGCATAGATTTATCTTTCTAAAGTAATTAGGATCATGTCATTGCCCTGCTTCAAGTCATCATCATCCTCTGCTGTTTAGCTTAATATTCAAGATTATACATGATTTGACCCTAGTCTGTCTTTCTGGTCTTATATACTTAATAAATGGAGCCATTTAGTGTTCCCTAAACATGCTTAGTACTTTTCTACTTCCAAGACTTTGCCTTTCTCATTTTCTCAGCCTAAAATATCTCTTCTCCACTCCTGGTTTTGTTTTTGTTTTTATTTTTTTAAATCTACCTATCATTTATCACTGAGCTCAGATGTCATCCTTTCTATGAGATTTTTCACTGACCATCCCTTGCTTACTGGCAGTTGATCCTGTCTTTGAACTCCCTTAACCCTTATTTGTCTCTTGCCTAGGACACTTTCCACATATAATACATTTTGTATTATGGTTATTTGTTTAGACATCTGCTTTTACTCCTGTGAACTCCTTGAGTCATCATGGTTTACCCATAGGGAAATTCATCAAATGAATGCTTTAGGTAAAATTGGAATGGAGTAACTCCTTAGTGTTAGACCTATTATTAGAAAGGACTCTAACCTTTACAGCCAGCCCATTCACATGTAAAATGATTGGCAACTTTAACAAACCACTCTCATCTCCTAAGGACTTCTGTTAGTAAACTTTGTTATTTTGTTTGTTTTTTTAACAGTTTTAATGAGATATATTATTTACATACCATTCACCCATTTAAAGTGTACAATTCACTGACTTACAGTATATTCATAGATTTGTGCAGCCATCACCACAGTCAATTTTAGAACATTTTCATTACCCCAGGAAGAAACCCCACACTCCTTAACACCCTTCTGATATCCCCAAACACCTCAGTCATAGGCAACCACTCATCTACTTTCTGTCTCTATAGATTTGCCTATTCTGGACAGTTTATATAAATGGAGTTATATAATATGTGGTCCTTTGCAACTGACTTCTTTCACTTAATATAAGGTTTTCAAGGTTCATCCATGTTGCAGCATGTATCAGTACTTCACTTCTTTTGTGTGTGTACACATAATGTAAAATTCACCATCTTAAGCATTTTTAAGTATACAACTCAGTGGCATTAAATGCATTTGTAATGTTGTGTAGCTACCACCATCCATCTCCATAATTCTTTTCATCTTGTAGAACTGAAATTTTATACCCATTAAACAGTAACCCCTCATTACCCTTCTCCATCCATCTGCTGGCAACAATCATTCTACCTTCTATCTCTATGATTTTGACTACTCTAAGTACTTGATGTAAGTGGAATCATACACTATTTGTCTCTTTGTGGCTGGCTTAATTTCACTTAACTTAATGTCTTCAAGGTTCACTCAGGTTATAGCATGTGTCCGAATTTCTGTCCTTTTTAAGCTGAATGGTATTCTTTTGTATGTGTATACCACATTTTGCTTATCCATTCATCCATCAGTGGTCACTTGGTTTGCTTCCATATTTTAGCTGTTGTGAGTAATGCTGCTATGAACATGGGTGTACAGATCTCTCTTTGAGATCCTGCTTTTGATTATTTTGGGCATATACCCAGAAGTGGAATTGCTGGATCATATGGTCATTCTGTTTTTAATTTTTTGAGGAATGGCCATACTGTTTTCCACAGTAGATGTACCATTTTACATTGTCACCAACAGTGTACAAGGGTTCCAATTTCTCCATATCCTTGCTAACATTTGTTGTTTTCTGGGTTTTTGATAGTAGCCATCCTAATAGGTATGAGGTAATACTTGTAGTTTTGATTTGCATTTCCCTAATGTTTGTAATCTTGAGCATCTTTTCATGTGCTTATTGGCCATTTGTCTGTCTTCTTTGGATAAATGTCTATAATCAAGTTCTTAGCCCATTTTTTAATCAAGTTGTTTCCTATTTTTGTTGTTGAGTTTTAGGAATTCTTTATAGTACTTAATTTTTATTACTGAATCATATTCCATTCTGTGGATTTACCACATTTTATCTATTTATCAGTGGATGGACATTTGGGTTGTTTCTACTCTTTGGCTTTTATGTTTTTTGTGTTTTTTTTAAGATAGTAGTCATCTTTTCTTTTTTTATTTATTTATTTATTTTTGGCTGTGTTGGGTTTTCGTTTCTGTGCGAGGGCTTTCTCTAGTTGTGGCAAGCAGGGGCCACTCTTCATCGTGGTGCGCGGGCCTCTCACTACCGTGGCCTCTCTTGTTGCGGAGCACAGGCTCCAGACGCGCACGCTCAGTAGTTGTGGCTCACGGGCCCAGTTGCTCCACGGCATGTGGGATCTTCCCAGATCAGGGCTCGAACCCGTGTCCCCTGCATTGGCAGGTGGATTCTCAACCACTGCGCCACCAGGGAAGCCCTCTTTGGCTATTATGAATGTAGTTTGGTTTTAATTTGCTGTGTGTATTGAAAACAGCACTACATTTCTCTAAAGAGATCATTCAGGCCTTTAACTTGTGTGACTTTTCATGAAATTGTTGGTTTATTCTACATGTATTCCATTTTATGAACTCTGAGGGTCCTCTTCATTACTTCCTGAATATGTTCTGAATGTTCCTAAGGCCTTTACTTTCCTTTGTGATAATGGCTAGTTAAAATTTGCAGATAGAGGCAAAGTTTAACTTACAAACAAGTAGCCACTTTAATGAATTTCCCCTACTGTCCCCACTGCAAATATTCTAGAATTATAGTTATAAATGTAAAACTAGTATGAGCTATAGAGATTATAGTCTACCACCCTTTTGTTTTTTTACTAATCTCAAGGAAAGATTTTCCTTTTTAACTGGTAGAGTCAATATTCAATGGAATAAGGGTTGTGACGGAGAAAGGTCGGCCTACATGGATAACCCCAAATTATAATTAAAACTGTAGTCATTTCTTTCTTACGCAAAGACAGGTTAACAGTGTTCTGAGGCCCAACTGGGTAGTTAGGCTTGATTATTCGGCAGCTGCTGATTAGGGATGATTCCCCCTTACCAACTAACTGTATTTTAAATTTCCCTAAATTACCTAAGTCCTTTGGAGGCAAATAAACTTGTCTTTCATATATACTCTCATTTGCTCTTTATATTTTTATTGAGTTAAGTAATCACCAAAATAATTCTTACTATTTATACTGTAGAGTATGAATAGATTTCACTATAGATAATGTAGAAACCATATGTAGGTAAGTTGTAGGAATTTCACCAAACTAGGTATCAAGAAATCTCTTTTAGGGATTTCCCTGGTGGCACAGTGGTTAAGAATCCATCTGCCATTCAGGGGACACGGGTTCGATCCCTGGTCCGGGAAGATCCCACATGCCGCGGAGCAGCTAAGCCTGTGCACCACAACTACTGAGCCTGTGCTCTAGAGCCTGCGAGCCACAACTACTGAGCCTGTGTGCCACAGCTACTGAAGCCCATGTGCCTAGAGCCTGTGCTCCGCAACAAGAGAAGCCACCGCTATGAGAAGCCTGCGCACCGCAGCGTAGAGTAGCCCCCGCTTACCGCATCTAGAGAAAGCCTGCGTGCAGCAATAAAGACCCAACTCACCCAAAAATAAATTTTAAAAAAGAAGTCTTTTTTAGACCATTCTCCCCTACTTAAGTGACCTTGGGCAGGACGCTGAACCTCTTTTTCCCCATATGTAAAAAGAGGATAATGATACTTTATTTATTTATTTGACCCTTTTGAGGATAGAGATTAATAAGACAAAAAGCTTTTGCTCAAGAGAATCTTATAGTTTAGTAAGAGTCACATAACTAAGAATAATATGAAAAAGAAAGAAACTAAATCTGAATGAGATAATATAACAGCGTGCTTGCATTTACATTATGAAATACATAGAAAATGAATGATTGTAAAAATACATGTAAAATATAAAGTGCTACTGAAATACAGGATGGGTGTTAACTGTTATTTTAACTAGGGACTTTGAGATGATTGTTAAGCAGTGCCCTAAAGTCTTTTTTTTTTTTTTTTTTTACAATTCTACATTCACATTTATTTATCTAATACATTGGAAATACATAGGAGAAAATAAAGTCTCAATAAGTAAAGGACAGAGCTAGCTTTCTTCAGCTTTTTAAACCTTTCATATTTTACTCTTAAAACTACTGTTGTCCAACAACATTTATATATCACAGTGTTTCCACATCAAAACTGATGGCAAGTTACATGTCCTCAGGGAATGCCCTAAAGTTTTTTTTTTTCTTTTTTTTTTTAATTATTAACACCTTTAATTATTATTTATTTATTTATTTATTCACTTATTTATTTGGCTGTGTTGGGTCCCCGTTTCTGTGCGAGGGCCTTCTCCAGCTGCGTCAAGCGGGGGCCACTCTTCATCGCGGTGTGCGGGCCCCTCACCATCGCGGCCTCCCCCGTTGTGGAGCACAGGCTCCAGATGTGCAGGCTCAGCAGCTGTGGCCCACGGGCCCAGCTGCTCCGCGGCATGTGGGATCCTCCCAGACCAGGGCTCAAACCCGTGTCCCCCGCACTAGCAGGCAGACCCTCAACCACTGCGCCACCAAGAAAGCCCTGCCCTAAAGTTTTTGATCATAGAATTTGAAAGGTTGTAGATCAAGAGATTTTAACCTGGGTTAGAATTCAGGGACTCTGTAAATTTGTATGGAAAAATAATTACATCTTTATTTGCACTAACCTTTTAACTGAATTTTTTTTTTCTTTTTTTCTTTTTTTTTTTTGGTCTGCGTTGAGTCTTCGTTGCTGCGTGCTGGCTTTTTCTCTAGTTGCAGAGAGCGGGAGCTACTCTTCATTGTGGCGTGTGGGCTCCTCATTGCAGTGGCTTGCTTGTTGTGGAGCATGGGCTCTAGGCATGCGAGCTTCAGTAGTCATGGCACCCAGGCTCAGTAATTGTGGCGCACGGGCTTATTTGCTCCGCGGCATGTGGGATCTTCCCGGACCAAGGATCGAACCCCGTGTCCCCTGCATTGTCAGGCGGATTCTTAACCACTGTGCCACCAGGGAAGTCCTAACTGAAATTTTGACATTTTCTTCAGTTAATAATGTAGGCAAGGGCTTCCCTGGTGGCGCAGTGGTTGAGAATCCGCCTTCCAATGCAGGGGACATGGGTTCGAGCCCTGGTCTGGGAGGATCCCACATGCCATGGAGTGACTAGGCCCGTGAGCCACAATTGCTGAGCCTGCGCGTCTGGAGCCTGTGCTCCGCAACAAGAGAGGCCGCGACAGTGAGAGGCCCGCGCACCGCGATGAAGAGTGGCCCCCGCTTGCCACAACTAGAGAAAGCCCTCGCACAGAAATGAAGACCCAACACAGCCAAAAATATAATAATAATAAATAAATAAAAGCAATCTAAAAAAAATAATAAAATTTCTTCCCTATTTAAAATAAAATAATGTAGGCAATAAACTACAATAATATTATAAGAACCTATGCCTTTGTCACCAATAGAAATCATTTTCATAATCATGATATGTAGTTTATAAAAATATTTTTATTCATAACTTAGGAATTATAGTAGTTATTAAATCTGCTGCTAGATTTTATTTAATATATTAATGGAGAAGCCCATATAGTCACATTTCAAAATATTTTGATAACTATATTATATTCAACATACATAACTATTTCAACATAACTGATTTAATATGATCATATATTTTATGCATTAAACAGTATTCTGAGGTGCCTATAGACTTGCTCTTTTAATCCTATAAAATTCCAAAATAAAGTCAACTGTAATTTAGAAATGAAATAAATTCATATTTGGGATGCCAAATAATGATAGTAAATTGCTAACATTTTTTGAGCCCTTGCTAGATGCCAAGTACCTAGTCTAAGAGCTTTACATGTACTGACTCATTTAATACACACAACAATCCTCTGAGGTACGTATTATTATTCCCACTTTACACACAAGCATGCTGAGGCAATATATATTTGGCTAAGTAACTTACCCAAGGCCTCAACCTCAAGTTAGTGGTGGTTTTGAAGATACAGAATTCTTTTAATTTTTTTTAAGTGTAGATTTGCAGCCAGACATAGAAAGTAATAAAGTTTCCCTCAAGTAGCAAAAACTCAAATTTGATAAGACTGTTACTGCATTTTGGATTATTGTGGGGTTTTTTCTTTCCCCAGCATACATTAATTGATCATTTTATATGTGTCAGACACTGTACATGGTGGTCTAAGGGGCTCATCTACCTGTCCTGTAGATGCTGGTTTCACCTAAACTCTAACCTGGGGCTCTTCTCACTATGTACTCTCCCTCAGTACTATCATCCACCCCCTTGGTTTTAATTACATTTATCTACTGATAACTCCTAAATTTTTATCTCTCTCTTGAACACCAGGCTTGAATCTCCAGCTGCTTCCCACATCTACCCTTGTCTAGTGTACATGTCAAACTCAGCTTGCCCAAAACTTCATTTTCATCCATGTCTTACACTCCCTCTACAGTCACTCAGTAAAGACAGTCTTTGACATTCCTTGTATCTCTAAAATCCATCCCCTTTTCTCCACCTGCATTGCTACTACTCTAAGTTCCAGGCCATCATCATCCTTCATTTAGATTACAGCCTTCTAACTGATTTCCCTCCATTGTTACTGCCTTCCAAGGCATTCTTTACATTGCTTTTATATTTTCATTATATAGTCTTTGAAAAATGCAAGTTTGATAACATATGAAATTTTCCTGTCTACAGTCTTTCAGAATCTCCTTCTACCTTTGGGATAAAGTCCAAATTCCTTAACATCGCTTACAAGACCTTCCAGGGTCTGATCTGGACTACTTTCTAGCCTTACTCTCTGTACCCCTTTACTTTTCTTGTTGCATTTTATACTTTAGACTTGCTGAATTTTTTCAATTCCTCAAACCACTATAATAAAAGAAGTTAGAATAGATGTTATGGCAGTTTCTAAACACTTACCTCTATTTCTGTACTTAACTCTGAATGATAAGTTTGTGGAACAGCACAGGTCTTTGGACCACACTTTTAGTAGATTTAAACTACAGTATACCACATGGATGAATTTTACAAGTGAAACATTGAATGAAAAAAGCAACTTATGGAAGACTACAACATTTTTCTAAGGCTCACAGATAAGCACAGTTAATTTTGTTTAGGAATATGTGACTGACTACAGCATAGAACCAAGTGAACTTTAGGAAAGTGCTTCTGTGGTAAGAAGGATGAGATAGGAAAGAAATGCACAGGTGCAATAGTAATATTAGTAGTGTCCTAATTTTCAGTTTGGGTGGTAGGTCAATATATCAATTTTATTGTAGTGCTTCCTAACACATATATTGTATATATTTTCTTATATATGTAAAAAATTAAATTCTAAAATTAATTTTAAAATTAAAATAATTATGGGGAAAAATTAGTGAAGTCCTTTTTTTCTTAGTATTTTGATCCTGGAAAATGATAAAGACAGAGCAGTAGTCCTCAGTGTCGCACGTACACACAAAACACTATCCATTATTTCAGTGGCTGGGAAAGTTTTGTTTTTTTAAAAATAAATTTATTTATTTATTTATTTTTAAATTTTTGGCTGTGTTGGGTCTTCATTGCTGTGCGCAGGCTTTCTCTAGTTGCAGTGAGCGGGGGCTACTCTTCGTTGCAGTGCACAGGCTTCTCATTGTCATGGCTTCTCTTGTTGCGGAGCACAGGCTCTAGTTGTGCAGGCTTCAGTAGTTGTGGCTTGCTGGCTCTAGAGCTCAGGCTCAGTAGTTGTGGCTCATGGGCTTAGTTGCTCTGCGGCATGTGAGATCTTCCCAGGCCAGGGCTCGAACCCATGTCCCTTGCATTGACAGGCAGATTCTTAACCACTGCACCACCAGGGAAGCCCTGGGAAAGTTTTGGTATGAAGCAAGCCTTTCCTTTGAATGGAAAGCAGCAAAATCATAAACACTAATTTTTTAAAAAACTGAAGCTATGAAGTAGTAGAAGCCATTTCAGAAAATATAGCACAATGACATCAATATTTTTTTTTGATTTTTTTTGAAGATTTTTAATCACAGTTTCATTACTTGTGATTGGTCTCTTCATATTTTCTATTTCTTCCTGGTTCAGGAAGGTTATACCTTTCTAAGAATTTGTCCATTTCTTCCAGGTTGTCCATTTTATTGACATAGAGTTGCTTGTAGTAGTCTCTTAGGATGCTTTGTATTTCTGCGGTGTCTGTTGTAACTTCTCCTTTTTCATTTCTAATTTTATTGATTTGAGTCCTCTCCCTCTTTTTCTTGATGAGTCTGGCTAAAGGTTTATCACTTTTGTTTATCTTCTCAAAGAACCAGCTTTTCGTTTTATTGATCTTTGCTATTGTTTTCTTTGTTTCTATTTCATTTATTTCTGCTCTGATCTTTACAATTTCTTTCCTTCTACTAACTTTGGGTTTTGTTTGTTCTTCTTTCTCTAGTTCCTTTAGGTATAAGCTTAGATTGTTTATTTGAGATTTTTCTTGTTTCTTGAGGTAGGCTTGTATTGCTATAAACTTCCCTCTTAGAACTGCTTTTGCTGCATCCCATAGGTTTTGGTTCTCGTGTTTTCATTGTAATTTGTCTCTAGGTATTTTTTGATTTCCTCTCTGATTTCTTCAGTGATTTCTTGGTTATTTAGTAATGTATTGTTCAGTCTCCATGTGTTTGCGTTTTTTACGTTTTTTTCCCTGTAATTGATTTCTAATCTCATAGCGTCGTGGTCAGAAAAGATGCTTGATATGATTTCAGTTTTCTTAAATTTACTGAGGCTTGATTTGTGACCCAAGATGTGATCTGTCCTGGAGAATGTTCCATGTGCACTTGAGAAGAAAGTGTAATCTGCTGTTTTGGGATGGAATGTCCTATAAATATCAATTAAATCTGTCTGGTCTATTGTGTCATTTAAAGCTTGTGTTTCCTTATTAATATTCTGTCTGGATGATCTGTCCATTGGTGTAAGTGAGGTGTTTAAGTCCCCCACTATGATTGTGTTACTGTCAATTTTCTCTTTTAGAGCTCTTAGCAGTTGCCTTATGTATTGAGGTGCTCCTATGTTGGGTGCATATATATTTATAATTGTTATATCTTCTTCTTGGATTGATCCCTTGATCATTGTGTAGTGTCCTTCCTTGCCTCTTGTAACATTCTTTATTTTAAAGTCTATTTTATCTGATACGAGTATTGCTACTCCAGCTTTCTCTTGATTTCCATTTGCATGGAATGTCTTTTTCCATCTCCTCACTTTCAGTCTGTTTGTGTCCCTAGGTCTGAAGTGAGTCTCTTGTAGACAGCATATATATGGGTCTTGTTTTTGTATCCATTCAGTGAGCCTGTGTCTTTTGGTTGGAGCATTTAATCCATTCATGATTAAGGTAATTATCGATATGTATGTTCCTGTTACCATTTTCTTAATTGTTATGGGTTTGTTTTTGTAGGTTCTTTTCTTCTCTTGTGTTTCCCACTTAGAGAAGTTCCTTTAGCATTTGTTGTAGAGCTGGTTTGGTGACACTGAATTCTCTTAGCTTTTGCTTGTCTGTAAAGCTTTTGATTTCTCCATCGAATCTGAATGAGATCCTTGCCGGGTAGAGTAATCTTGGTTGTAGGTTCTTCCCTTTCATCATTTTAAATATATCATGCCACTCCCTTCTGGCTTGTAGAGTGTCTGCTGAGAAATCAGCTGTTAACCTTATGGGAGTTCCCTTGTATGTTATTTGTCGTTTTTCCCTTGTTGCTTTCAATAATTTTTCCTTGTCTTTAATTTTTGTCAGTTTGATTACTGTGGGTCTCAGCTTGTTTCTCCTTGGGTTTATCCTGCCTGGGACTCTCTGCGCTTCCTGGACTTGGGTGGCTATTTCCTTTCCCATGTTAGGGAACTTTTCGACTATAATCTCTTCAAATATTTTCTCAGGTCCTTTCCCTCTCTCTTCTCCTTTTGGGACCCCTATAATGCGAATGTTGTTGCGTTTAATGTTGTCCCAGAGGTCTCTTAGGCTGTCTTCATTTCTTTTCATTCTTTTTTCTTTATTCTCTTCCGCGGCAGTGAATTCCACCATTCTGTCTTCCAGGTCACATATCCATTCTTCTGCCTCAGTTATTCTCCTATTGATTCCTTCTAGTGTATTTTTCATTTCAGTTATTGTATTGTTCATCTCTGTTTGTTTGTTCTTTAATTCTTCTAGATCTTTGTTAAACATTTCTTTCATCTTCTCGATCTTTGCCTCCATTCTTTTTCTGAGGTCCTGGATCATCTTCACTATCATTATTCTGAATTCTTTTTCTGGATGGTTGCTTATCTCCACTTCATTTAGTTTTTTTTCTGGGGTTTTATCTTGTTCCTTCATGTGGTACATAGCTCTCTGCCTTTTTATCTTGTCTGTCTTTTTGTGAATGTGGTTTTTGTTCCACAGGCTGCAGGATTGTAGTTCTTCTTGCTTCTGCTGTCTGCCCTCTGGTGGATGAGGCTATCTAAGAGGCTTGTGCAAGCTTGCTGATGGGAGGGACTGGTGATGGGTTGAGCTGGGTGTTGCTCTGGTGGGCAGAGCTCAATAAAACTTTAATCCGCTTGTCTGCTGATGCATGGGGCTGGGTTCCCTTCGTGTTGGTTGTTTGGACTGAGGTGACCCAGCTCTGGAGCCTACCCAGCTCTTTGATGGGGCTAATGGCGGACTCTGGGAGGGCTCACGCCAAAGAGTACTTCCCAGAACTTCTGCTGCCAGTGTCTTTGTCCCACGGTGAGCCACAACCACCCCCAGCCTCTGCAGGAGACCCTCCAACACTAGCAGGGATGTCTGGTTCAGTCTCCAGTGGGGTCACTGCTCCTTCCCCTGGGTCCCGATGTGCACACTACTTTGTGTGTGCCCTCCAAGAGTGGAGTCTCTGTTTCCCCCAGTCCTGTTGAAGTCCTGCAGTCAAATCCCGCTAGCCTTCAAAGTCTGATTCTCTAGGAATTCCTCCTTCCATTGCCAGACCCCCAGGTTGGGAAGCCTGACGTGGGGCTCAGAACCTTCACTCCAGTGGGTGGACTTCTGTGGTATAAGTGTTCTCCAGTTTGTGAGTCACCCACCCAGCAGTTATGGGATTTGATTTTATTGTGATTGCGCCCCTCCTACCGTCTCATTGCGACGTCTCCTTTGTCTTTGGATGTGGGGTATCTTTTTTGGTGCTGCTTTTTCAGCAGTTAGTTGTGATTCTGGTGCTCTCGCGAGAGGGAGAGAGCGCACGTCCTTCTACTCCGCCATCTTGAACCAGTCTCTCATTTTACTATATACCTGGTTTCAGGACTTAATGAAGCTCAGGTTCTTGATGTCCCATTGCAGAAAGAATTCAGTGAGAGACAAAGTGACAGGTAAGAAGTGGATTTATTTAGAGAGAAACACACTCCACAGACAGAGTGTGGGCCACCTCAGAAGGTGAGAAAGGCCGACATCAATATTTTATATGAGGCAGTTAGGTTAGATTACCTTTTTCTTCATGTTTCAAAAAGCAACCAACAGGAAAAAAAGAAAGTGTTGCAGAGAATTCACAGAATACCAACAATCGAATATTATTGTTCACATTCTCTTGGCTGGAAAATGTTTTAAAAACTTTCATTGACTGTTTCTCTTTGAAAATCAGATAGGAAAGATTGCTTTTGCAGCTCAAACTTGTGCCAAGAAAGTAACATTAGAGGGTTTTAACCCAGGTTGCATATTACAATCACCTAGGAACTTAAAAAAATATATAGTTTTGTTGAGGTGAAATTCAGATAACATAAAATTAACCATTTTAAAGTGAACAATTCAATGGCATTTTGTACATTCACAATGTTGTGCAACCACCATCTCTGTCTAGTTCCAAAACAGTAACATTTCCATCACATCACAGTAAGACTCCTTACCCATTAAGCATTTTCTCCCCACTCCCACTCTCTCCCCCTCTCTCCGCAACCCCCGGCAGCCACCAGTCTCCATCTGTCTCTATGGATTGATCTATTCTGGATATTTCCTATGAATGGAATCATATAATATAGAACCTTTTGTGTTTGGCTTCCTTCACTTAGCATCATGTTTGTGAAGTTCATCCATGTTGTAGTATGTATCAGTAAGTACTTTATTCCCATTTATAGCTGAGTAATAGTCCATTGTATGTATGTTTCACAGTTTGTTTATTCATCCACGGATAGACATTTGGGCTGATTTTTGGCCATTGTGAATAGTGCTGCTATCAATATGCATGTACATGTACTTGTTGGAGTACTTGCTTTCAATGCTTTCAGTTCTTTTAGTTGCTGTATAGTATTACACTCCGTGAATATACCAATATTTATTCATTTCTCTTTTTGATGAACTTGTAAAAAGTGTTTCCAACTTGTGACTTTTCTGTGAACAACATTGTTGTGAATACCCTCATACAGGTCTTCTGGTGCAGTTGGCATCAATTTCTAGGGTATGTACCTAGGAATGGAGTTGCTGGATAGTAGAGTATGTGCATTTTCAATTTAAATAATGTCATACTGTTTTCCAAACTGTTGTACTATTTTATCTCTCACTATTGCTGTATTAGAGTTCCTGTAGATTTGCTGTTAAGGTTTGACTCCTGCTCTAAAACACACTGCTGTTGTTTCACAGAGTCTTGGGGATTTTGAAGAGAAGTCTTAATGAAAGTTCCATTTACTCTAATAAACTTTTACAATTCAGTCTCTAGTAACTTTCCCTGGGATATTTCCTACATTTTAATGGGAGGCAACAAGTTGTAAAGAAGAGGCATAGACTTGGAATCTTAGTATGATCTCACGGCCTGTTAGTTTTGTTATTTTTGGCTAGTTACTGAATCTTTGTGAGCCTAGTGTGTAAAGTGGGGAGAATGTCTTTCTTTCGTGTAGTTGTTGTTAGTATAATGAATCAACATGTTTAAAAAGTAGTTTGCACAGTGCCTGACTCATAGCAGATACTATCAAGGCATATATTCATTAGACAAATATTTATTGAAGACATATTTTATGTCACACCAGGACTGGGGATGGAGAGATTAAGCAAGATCCCTTTTATGTTATTTATAATATTGAAAAACTTGAAACAATTTAAATGTCCAGTGTTAGGCTTGGTAATTATGGTACATTCATAAAATGGAGTGTAGTGCAGCCTTTAAACATCATGTTCTCAAATATGAGGAAATGTTTGTGACGATGTAAGAAAAAAATTACAAGAGGATTAGCCCTTTTTCATATAATTTATACACTGCATGTGCATTGAAAAAAATCTGGAAGGGTTCAAGTAGATACACTTCAGTGTTCATTGTGGTTACTAATTGATAGTGAAATTGTATTTTAATGCTTTCCTTATATATTTTCTATACTTTCCAGATTTTCTACAGCTAACATAGATTACTTTTTTTTTAAAATAAGTTTATTTATTTATTTATTTTTGGCTATGTTGGGTCTTCGTTGCTGTGCGCGGGCTTTCTCTAGTTGCAGCAAGCGGGGGCTACTCTTTGTTGCGGTGCGCGGGCTTCTCATTGCGGTGGCTTCTCATTGCGGAGCACAGGCTCTAGGCACACGGGCTTCAGTAGTTGTGGCTCATGGGCTCTAGAGCGCAGGCTCAGTAGTCGTGGCGCACGGGCTTAGTTGCTCCGCGGCATGTGGGATCTTCCTGGACCAGGGCTTGAGCCTGTGTCCCCTGCATTGGCAGGCGGATTCTTAACCACTGTGCCACCAGGGAATCCCTCATTTAGAATTTTTATTAACTTTTTTTGTTTACTTTTTAAATGTTCTATTAATGGAATTAAACGGGCATTTGACTAAAGAATGAGATTTTTTACTCTCGTTGGTTTACACATGCTAAAATAATAATCTCAGAAAAACCTTTTTGTCTTAAGAGACAGCTTGGTTGCTAGAATTAATAGATACCAATTTTTGTCTGACCAGGAATTACTCTTTAATTCTAAGGAGAAACTGGAAGCACAATGGGAGATGACAGTGAGTGGGTGAAACTGCCGGTTGATCAGAAATGTGAACACAAGGTAAGACTTTTCTGGAACTCAAATTTCAGTGTCATTGGCTTGTTTTGTCAGCAGTTATACTGTATAGTATAGTACAAAGCTGCCTAATGATTACACAGTACAACTGGAGAAACAGCCTACTTTGGAGATTGGGCAGTTTCAGCAGGAAAATTTTTCATGTTTGAATTGTTACATCTTTAATGTCATATTACAAAGAAGTAATGACTAATACTTGGATACAAAGTGGGATACATTTATAGTGGCCTGTTTATGAATTCTAGAAGGCCTTGACAGAATATCATAAATATTAAACACTTATAAGAAAAAGTTTATTAGCTAATCTTTAAAAGAAAAAAAAAAGCTATCTGGATTTCTTAAACTCCATTTTTGTTTCTAGTCTGGGGTCCTTTGTTCAAATTACCTGGTATAAGATAGTCATTCCACCCCGCAACCCCAACGGTAGATAATAATGTCATTAAATTTTGTTTTGTTTCAAAATACTTTTCTTTTAGCTGTGGAAAGCAAGGTTAAGTGGGTATGAAGAGGCCCTGAAGATCTTCCAGAAAATAAAGGATGAAAAGAGCCCAGAATGGTCCAAATTTTTAGGATTGATCAAAAAATTTGTGACTGATTCCAATGCAGTGGTTCAGTTGAAAGGATTAGAAGCTGCACTTGTTTATGTTGAAAATGCCCATGTAGCAGGAAAGTAAGTAGTTTCTTTCCAACTATTCTGGTAAAAACCCCTGTCTCGTGCTACGTGGATTAATTTATGTATATTTATGGATCACTGTGGTTAGTTATTAGCACTTTTAAAGGATATTCATTTCTTAACTTTCATAGCTCCTTGACACTTGTTTTTCATTTCAGTCTTTATCTGCTCTCAGAAGTCTAAATGGTACAAGAGATCTTTAGAGAGGAGCAAATTAGAAATCAGATCTTGAGTTTTTACCTTAAGGTTTGATGAGCAAGTGCTTTTCCTTTTGAGACTTTTGTATGAGAATTACTCCAAGAGGGAAAATCTTTTGTAACTTTTAGAAGAAACTGAGGTAGTTAGCAAAGGCATCAAAATTTCACTGAAAACATTTGGGCATTACTTAAATCTTTTTCTACAATGGTTCCAGGCTAGGTGATCTTAGAATCACATCTTTCTCCCTATGGTTATTAGGCATTTTTATCTCTTAGGAGAGGTAATGCGAACTAAATAACCTCTGTAACTCCCAACTTATTGGATGATAGAGGTTTCCAGTCACCCCAGTCTCCCATACCTGATAAACCTGACTTTTCTAACACTAGTCTTTATGTCATTGAAAGGAGCCCTCCATACAAAAAACAAAAAAACAGTGGGGACCCTTGACCTAATTGCACAAGAAATATATACACACATCCCTAGGTATCTGCATGGGAATTGGTTCCAGGACAAAAGTCCCCACCCCTACGCCCTAGGATAGCAAAATCTACAGATGCTCAAGTCCCTCACGTAAAATGGCCTAGTATTTGCATATAACCTACATACACTCTCCTGTATACTGTAACTCATCTCTAGGTTACTCTCAATACCTAACACAATGTAAATGCTGTGTAAATAATTGTAACTACAATGTAAATAATGTGTAAATAGTTGTTGGCTGCATGGCAAATTCAAGTTTTGCTTTTTGGAACTTTCTGAAATTTTTTTTCCCAAATATTTTTGATACAAGTTTCGTTGAATCCACAGATGAGGAACCCATGGATAAGGAACCCACCAATATGGAGGGCTGACTGTACTTGACTCACCTCAGAAATTATACCAAGAAAGACAGTCGTTAATTTGACAGTTTTGTTAACCAGCATCACTGAGTTCCGCTTGCCATCAGTGAGACCATTGCTTTTTTAATTTCATTTTTCTTCTGATGCTAGAAACTTTTTTGGCAAATGCATATAATTCCAACCCACTCAGTTTCTCTCATTTCCAGTAGTACAGGTTTTATTTAATTTAGAAGAAACTCAAAGCAATAAAGCTACTGTAAAGTCTTGCCAAGGAGTCAGGAACAGCCTTTTGTTATTAAAGGTACATATCCATTCCCTCTGTGAAGAAATTCCCTTGTCCTAAAAAGTGTTTAAAATGACTTTCAAAAATTTTCCAAAAAAGTAAGAACTCTGTAATCTTATTTTTGTAAAATGTATCTGTATCTGTTTATCTCTGCATATAGAAAAGTCTAGAAGGATGGATACCATAAAGTTGAAAGTAGTTTTCTCTGGTTTGTGAGATTTCAAGGGATTTTTGCTTTCTTGTTTAAATTTCCTATATGTGTAAATAGAAACTATGGTTCTGTGTCATTGTCTGTTGTGACATGTCTTAACCTCTTATGGTTTGTGTAAGTTTTTTTTTTAAATTCTTGAACATAATTTTTTTTAACTTTTTATTTTATTTTGGAGTATAGCCGATTAACAATGTTGTGGTAGTTTCAGGTGCACAGCAGAGGGACTCAGCCATTGATATACATATATCCATTCTCCCCCAAACTCCCCTCCCATCCAGGCTGCCATATAACATTGAGCAGAGTTCCCTGTGCTATACAGTAGGTCCTTGTTGGTTATTTAAATACAGCAGTGTGTACATGTCGATCCCAACCTCCCTGGCTATCCCTTCCCCACAGTAACCCTAAATTCATTCTCTAAGTCTGTGAGTTTGTTTCTGTTTTACTTGAACATAAAGTTTTTAGAGTCTCATTTACTTTATTTCTCAGCATTTTTTAAAAGTATTTGTTTCCCCCACTTTCCATGACCTTTTCCAGCTCTTTCTACTAAAGTGTGTTTTTATATGTATGGTTGTTGTTGTTTATAATCTGTATTACAGAACCACGGGGGAAGTTGTATCAGGTGTTGTGAGTAAAGTGTTCAACCAACCCAAGGCCAAAGCCAAGGAGCTAGGCATTGAGATTTGTCTAATGTACATAGAGATTGAGAAAGGAGAGGCTGTGCAAGAAGAGCTCCTGAAAGGCCTGGACAATAAGAACCCCAAGATCATAGTGGCCTGTATAGAGACACTGAGGAAAGCCTTAAGGTAAAACCTTTTCTTTTTGCTTTAGTTCTGTTAACTAGAATATCTCAATTGAGTTTGGGTTCCTGGTTTAAACAGAAATGAAAACTGTTGGGCTTGACTTGGCAGACCATACCAACCAGAAAAGTGACCTGGAAAAGCTAAAGCCATTCCTCAAGTGTGACACTTTGTATTCAGTAATTTTAGCCTTTAAGTGTGTTGCATAGTTATTTTATCTAAATCTCTTTCTTTCGTTTTTTTTAAAATAAATTTATTTATTTATTTATTTTTGGCTGTGTTGGGTCTTTGTTGCTGCATGCGGGCTTTCTCTAGTTGGCAGCGAGCGGGGGCTACTCTTCGTTGCAGTGTGTGGACTTCTCATTTCGGTGGCTTCTCTTGCTGCGGAGCACGGGCTCTAGGTGCGTGGGCTTCAGTAGTTGTGGCACATGGACTCAGTAGTTGTGGCTCGTGGGCTCTAGAGTGCAGGCTTGGTAGTTGTGGTGCACGGGCTTACTTGCTCCACGGCACGTGGGATCTTCCTGGACCAGGGATCGAACCCGTGTCCCCTGCACTGGCAGGTGGATTCTTAACCACTGCGCCACCAGGGAAGTCCCTTTCTAATGAAAATGAGCGGGGGGATATTTCTGACCTTTTCTCAGATTATGAATTGACTTTTTCATGGAAAAGCACTCCTCAGGGTAAGGAGCTCTCTTTCTCTTGTTATCCTCAAGCATAAATTTATGTACTTTGAAATGTTGGCTGAAGCAAACCTTTGTTTAGGTGCTTTTTAAAATAAAATAGAAGCAAATGCTATATGCCTTTAAACAGAAGCATAGCAACAGAAATAGAAAATAACTTTTACTCTTATGTAATAAGTTATTTTCAACCCTAGAATTAAGTGTTGTTTGGCAGTGAAGTTTTTCATGAATGGGATCTCTTTCAGGAACAAGTGGCTGTAATTTTCTGTGGAAATCTGAATTAGACAAAACACTGGTTTGTTCTGATTTGGCAGTCCTTCTAATCTGATATCCTGTCCCCAATACTTCCACATGAGATACTTTAGAAAGCAGCTCTAGTGAAATCCTGAATGTATGACCTGTGGGTGTGAAGATCATCCCAACTCACCTCTCTTGTGGTTTTGTATATGACCTGCTTCTTGGAGAATATGCTTCCTTTGGTGTTTATCTTAAATGAAAGTATCAAAATTCTTAAATTTTGTTAAACTGTCTTCAATTTATGTCAGTAAACTTTGTCTTTCACTTGGTTCATAATGTTCTTTTATAAAATTTGACTTTCACTTAGATTCTTTTGTGATAAAATTTTCCTCATCCTTAGCCTATTCCAGTATAGTAGGCATGTATTTTTATGAGTAGTAAATAGTGTGTTCATTCTGTTGTCTTAGAAATTTAGTGAATTGACTGCATTGTCAAGATGGTGCTTGTCTTAATAGATCTGTTCTGTCCTTAGTAATGCGTTTCTTAATAAAAATATATATTATACTATATTCTACCTTAAAATTAGAAGTTTCTAATCTGGAGTTCTGTAAACTCTGGCTATTTCATTTTTAAGCTGACTGGGAGAATAAGGGTAGAAAAAGGACAAGTTAGGTATATTGTCTTTTATGTCTTCCTTATAGATGTTGTTGTTTAGTCCCATCCCTGTATGGTTCTTTATTTGTCCTAAGGCATCTCAGAATCTATAGTAGAACCACTAAGATATCTCTCTGGGACCTTCAGGAACTATTCAGTCCTTGGTTCCAGAGCTTCCTCAAGCTATCTATGTTAGTGGTAGCTTCAGGAGACCAAAAATGTTCTGTGGCCCCTAAAACAAGCTTTTAGAACTTTTTCCCCCCTATAGTAATATGTGTAGTATCAAGATTAGGTTTTGTATTGTTAAGGTATCTATTTTCCATTTGGACCTGCTCCATCTGTTTGTTTTTTTAATATCTTTCAGAACTAGGCCAGAATAGTGAAACAAATAAACAAAAATCAGATGAAACAGTAGTAATGTAAAGGAAGATTAAGAGATCCCAAATGTTAGGTTCTTCAGACACTGTGATGAGTATTCCTAAACAGAATGGTTTATCGTTACTATAAGTTCTTATTTTTCCTTTAGTCTTAAAGGTCTGCTGAACCAAGTTAGAATGTTTTTTTTTTCTATTAAAATAAAAGAGATTTTAAAGGAAATATTGAAGACCATCTAGTTTATTTTCATGCTGTGATGGCTATATTTGAACTATTTACACAAACTGGTGTCTTGTTAAATATCACTTTCTAGGGAGTGTGTCAGTAGCTATTACTGAAACATTTTGTTGCATTTGTGTACATTAGATAATAGATAAATAGTATATATGGATCCTACTACAGAATGTCAGTCTTCTTTCATAACTGAATCTCTCTTGCTCCAGAATTTGTTATTCAGAAATGTTAGCAGTGAATCAGAAAGCTATATTTTTAAGTTGGGAACTTAAAAATATGATATGTGACAGATATATAATGTTAAATATACTGCCTTTTTATTTTATTTTTTTATAAATGTATTTATTTTTATTTTATTTTTGGCTGCGTTGGGTCTTCGTTGCTGCATGCGGGCTTTATCTAGTTGCAGCGAACAGGGGCTCTCTTCGTTGGTGCGAGGGCTTCTCATTGTGGTGGCTTCTCTTGTTGCGGAGCATGGGCTCTAGGCGCGCGGGCTTCAGTAGTTGTGGCATGCGGGCTCAGTAGTTGTGGTGCACGGGCTTAGTTGCTCTGCGGCATGTGGGATCTTCCTGGACCAGGGCTCAGACCTGCGTTCCCTGCATTGGCAGGCAGATTCTTAACCATTGTGCCACCAAGGAAGTCCCTATACTGCCTTTTTAAAAGAAGTCAGAATGCAACTGTTTTCCCCATGGAAAACTGAAACAAAGAGAGATTTAAGTTGCCTGAAGTTATAGTGTGATAGCTTCGAGTCAGGAATGAAAGATACACTGCCAGGATTGGTGATCTATCAAGTGGAGTGAATCCCCGTAATTACATAGAAGAGCTAATAAAAGCTTATTAAGGGACTTCCCTGGTGATCCAGTGGGTAAGACTCCGTGCTTCCAATGGAGGGAGCCTAGGTTCGAACTCTGGTTGGGGAACTAGATGCCGCATGCATGCCACAACTGAGTCCGCATATTGCAACTACGAAGTCCACATGCTACAACTAAAGATCCTGCATGCAGCACCGAAGATCCCGCGTGCTGCAACTAAGACCCGGCGCAGGCTAAATAAATAAGTAAATAAGCAAGCTTATTAAAAGTAGATTTCACTCATCTAAATATTTATAAATTGATTTGTTTCTATTTTAAACTTTTTAATGTACATACATATATATTTAAGATGTTACACAAGTGTTGATCCATTTTAGATTTGAATAATTCCTAGACTGGTTACCTAGAAAGTTTTTAAATGGTAATATTATTTTGGGCTCTGGACATTAAATAATATTCTTGGAAGAATGGCATCTAAATACAGATGTTGTTATAAGTTCCTTTTTTCTTCTTCCCTAAAAAAACTCAACCTATATGTCTCTATTATATATAGATATAGAACTATGTTTGAGTGAATTCAGGCTAACACTTTACCCAAGCATATTGCATGGTGACAGTTTTTTTTCCAATTTTTACTTCTAGTGAATTTGGTTCCAAAATCATCTTACTGAAGCCAATTATCAAAGTGTTGCCAAAACTCTTTGAGTCTCGAGAGAAGGCTGTTCGAGATGAAGCTAAACTAATTGCTGTGGAGATTTATAGATGGATTCGAGATGCTCTGAGACCCCCATTACAAAGTATAAACTCTGTCCAGGTGAGACACAAAGTTTTTTGGTTGTCTTTGTATAAGGTTAATATGAAGATATTTCCTTCCTGTCACTGTTGTTGATATTCTGTCCTTACAAATAATTATTTTTCATTCTTAATTTTGAAATCAGTTTTTTCTGAGCATACCTGTTTCTACTGTTACTATGTCCTCTCAAGTTAAATACTATGCATTCACTGATGCCAGTAGGTTAGTGTTGAATCTATAGCAGTTTATAAGATCCTTTTTTTTTTAATTAATTGCTTTATTTATTTATTTATTTATTTATTTTTGGCTGTGTTGGGTCTTTGTTGAGGTGCACAGGCTTCTTATTGCAGTGGCTTCTCTTGTTGCGGAGCATGGGCTCTAGGCATACGGGCTTCAGTAGTTGTGGCACACGGGCTCTAGAGCGCAGGCTCAGTAGTTGTGGCTCCGCAGCATGTGGGATCCTCCCAGACCAGGGCTGGAACCTGTGTCCCCTGCATTGGCATGCGGATTCTTAACCACTATGCCACCAGGGAAGTCCTGTAAGGTCCTTTTATAATACTGTTGGGTGGCAGGACTTAATATCTGTTTAGACAAAATGCATTCTATCTTTTATATTTCAGTTGGTTTTGGAGACATTAGTTGTTGCAACTATATGTGAATTCATGAAATAATGAGAGTGTCTTAAAAAGTGGATTTTATTCTTCTAAGTTCTTAGTCATACATCTTCATCTTCAGTATAGTAGATATACATCAGTTTGACTCATACTACAAAATGTGCACAATTTAAATTTAGCTTTTCTTGTTTGCCTTATTAGAGCCACATAAATAAGAAATTGGGTTCTGATTAGTAAATATAAATATATTCTCTAATGGCAGAGATATAGATATGTTTTTAAAATATTTTATGATATTTGCAGTTGAAAGAACTAGAAGAAGAATGGGTCAAACTGCCAACAGGTGCTCCTAAACCAAGTAGGTTTTTGCGTTCCCAGCAAGAACTAGAAGCTAAATTGGAACAGCAACAGTCTGCTGGTGGAGATACTGAGGGAGGTAAGCCACTTTTCAACGCTGATTTCTATAAAAATTAGCAAGAACTGGCCCTGCCACAGTAACCTGTGTTCATGAGGTACATTTTATAGGATTGCTGTTTAATGAAATACATACAATCCTATGGTTTGTAGGATTAATAATTCTGATCCCTCCTGTATCAAGATTTCATCAGGGGTATGGAAGGACAGCTGATAACTGTTTAATAAGTAAAACTATTTCATTTTTTTTTTTTTGGCCACACTGCATGGCATGCAGGATATTAGTTCCCCGACCAGGGATTGAACCCATGCCCACCCCCCACATTGGAAGGCCGAGTCTTAACCACTGGACTGCCAGGGAAGTCCCCATTTCATCCATTTTTAAGGGTTGTTTTGTTTTGTTTTCCTCTTGGAAGGTGGTGACGATGGTGATGAGGTACCACAGATAGATGCTTATGAGCTTTTGGAAGCAGTAGAAATTCTTTCCAAACTTCCCAAAGACTTTTATGACAAAATTGTAAGTAATGGTAGACTTCTTTCATTTATTTCATTTAAAATAATTACTTGAATATAATTAGAGTGCTCTTCTGAGCCCTTTTCCTGGTGCACCCTCTTCCACCCTGTATCTTCCCTAATAAAGTGAGTCAGTTGTTTCTTCTCTGTTCCCATACTACTTTGTATATGTCCCTACTTTAGTCCTTCTTTTTACTTCTTGCCAGAAACCTGAACATTATTCTTGACTTATATCTTTTCCTCATTGTCTGTCTGGTTTTTACCTTTAAATATCTCTCAAATTCATCCCCCTTTCTCCATCACCAGGATTTCTTTCTCTACCCCGGGGTTACTTCTTTCCCCCACCCCCCAACCCCAGGCTTCCTTGACCTTGGCACTGTTGACATTTTTTGCCAGATATTTCTTTGCTTGGGGGATTGCATGTGCATTGTTGCATGTTTAGCAGCATCACTGGCCTTTACCGATCAGATATTACTAATACCATTCCTCCAAGTCATGACAGTCAAAAATGTCTCCAGACTTTGCCAAATGTACCCCAAGAGACAAAATTATCCCCAATTGAGAAAGTTTTATCCCAACCATTACCATCAGCTCTTGCCTTGTATGCTGCTGTAGTCTTCTTACAAGATTCCCTGTCTGCTCTTGCCTCCTTCCCATCATATTTCACAATATAATTAGAGGTATCATTTTTGAAAATGGAAATCTTCCCATATTACTGCCTCATTAAAATCCTTTAGTGGCTTCCATGGATTTTAAGATGATGTCTGAAATCATACTGTAGCCATTGAGGTGTGATTTATGGTGCCTTTGAGGTCCCCACTTACCTTCCAGCCACATCTCTAATTCCTCTCACTCTCCATGCTCCAGTCATACTGAACTTCTCCTGGTATCAAATGTGCCAAACTTTTTTTCCCCCCTAAACTCTGGGCCTTAACATATGCTGTTCTTTCTGCCTATAACATTCTTCTCCCCCCCCCCCATTTACCTTATAATAACTCTTCATTGTCTAGATCCCACCTTAAGCATCACTTCTTGGGGGAGGTCTTACCTGAAAGCCTAAACTGGGTTAAGTCCTCTTGTTGTATTACCAAAGCAGCTTGTACTTCTCCTGTCACAGTCGTCATGACCTGATAGTTATTTATTGAAGATCATCCTACCTCTGCTGTCAGCTCCTTGAGTATCCTGTTATCTTCTGATTAACAAATAAATATTTGATAAATTGAATTCAGTTGTAATCTCCTTCAGGGTGATGGGTCTGTCATCTTGTTTTTATCCCCAGTTCTCTCCAACAGTGGGTATTCGAATTCTAGTGAAGCATATTCTACTTCATGGCCACAAAACAAAAAATTAGCATTATACCTACAATCTGGAAAACTGATATCCAGGATTAGAACAGTATTGGTTGTTGGTTATATGTTTGTTCTTTTCTGGTCTTTCTAATGTTATCAATATGGAAGTTCCTCTCTCCTGTAGATGTGCCACTGTGAGATATGCTAGAAATGCTTTCTATTAATGTTTTCTATTTAACACTTCCTTAAAGTTTACCCAGAAAATGAGAAGGAAAAGTCTATGGCATTTCATTCTCTTTACTTATTGTAGAACATTAGGGTTATGAAATGTTACAAAAATACTTTTAATATATGAACAAAATTTTATGTATATGAACAAAACATTCTGATTGGCTACACAGTTTTGTAATTTTGATTTCTGACTAGCTTTAGAAAGTTTCTGAAAACAAAAAATATATATCTTTGAATTAGTAGCATGCAAGAAATAGACTTTTATTTTGCGCTCTTATTTTCTGTTCTACAAGTGACTCATATTGTGTCTTGTAGGAGGCAAAAAAATGGCAAGAAAGAAAAGAAGCCCTGGAAGCTGTAGAAGTACTAGTGAAAAACCCGAAACTGGAAGCAGGCGATTATGCAGATTTAGTAAAAGCTTTGAAGAAGGTAAATGTGAGGAGTTTCAGCATTGGTATCCCAACAGCAGACCAGACCATTGAGTTTTTCTTCATCAGTCAGTCTTTTTTTACCACAGTTGCATTACCATTTAGGGAACACTATTAATGGTTTTTGAATTATAGGCATACATTTTTTTTAAGGGTTATTTAAAATGACTGTCTTAGGTTAGTTTAGAGGGATTGGTTTTCAGTCTTTGTTTATTATCACTTTGACTTTAAATATGCTATTTGGTAGCTTGTACAAATGTCAAGAAATAGAGAATCTTGCTGATCTAGAACCAGATATTCTAGTTTTATAATTCTACAGAATGAGTTTTTTAAATTGGCTCTATTTAATGGGACAGATATTAAATGCGAAGAGTGTTTTTCATTAGATAGCAAGGGATACCACCCTGTATTATATCAGCATGTAAAGTGCAGGATCTGGGGATATGTGGTCAGTTATAAAGCAGGTAAGTACTAAATAAGAAAGAAATATTTTAGAAACTACTCCTTTGTTATTGCTTAGGTCCAAACAAGTTGAATGCTGGGGTGGATATTTTTGTATATACTGGCTGTATGTACTGGTAAATTTTTTAAAAATTTATTCATTTAATTTATTTATTTGTGGCTGCATTGAGTCTTCGTTGCTGCGTGTGGGCTTTCTCTAGTTTGCGGCCAGTGGGGGCTACTCTTTGTTGCAGTGCACAGGATTCTCATTGCGGTGGCTTCTCTTGTTGTAGAGCGCAGGCTCTAGGTGCATGGGCTTCGGTAGTTGTGGCACACGGGCTCAGTAGTTGTGGCTCGCGGGCTCTAGAGCACAGGCTCAGCAGTTGCGGCACACAGGCTTAGTTGCTCCACAGCATGTGGGATCTTCCCAGACCAGGGCTCGAACCCGTGTCCCCTGCCTTGGCAGGCGGATTCTTAACCACTGCACCACCAGGGAAGTCCCTGAAGACATTTTCTTGAATATAGCAAGGATGAAAATGTTTTGTTTTCTTCTTCAGCCTGAAATTGCAGAGGATTAGCATGGTGGCGGGAGGAGGTTACTCTTTAATTATATGTATATATAAGAGTAATTCTCATTACTCATAGTACTTATGTTCTGTAAAGTCACCACAGACACTGAATTAGCAAATGCTGAACCATTGCTCCAAGGGAAGATACAGCGTTAAGGTCCTGCAACCCTCTGGTCACATTTTCATGAACCGATCAATGCATAACCTTGTTTTATTCTGTTTGAAGACATCTTATTCAGTATGTATTATTGATCCATTAACATTGAACTCACAGCCAACAGAAATATAACTCATGCCTGAACAAAGCCTACCTAACACATTTATTTTCTCCGAAAGGGACATCACAGCGCTTTTGCACATAGGAACACCAGACGACACTTCAGCAATACACTTGGGGGTCATTTTAAACAGTGAAAGCACCAATCAAAAGCACAAAAATGCAAAAAAACATGGCACTAAATAGACTATGAAAAAGATACTTGGTTACAGTATGAGAGCTGAAAGAAGAAGGCAGAGTATTGCATTGTTCATCTCAGCTGGGAATGTGCACATCAGGCAACATAGATTTTTCCCAGCTCTGTGCTTGTCTGTGAGTGACCAGGAAAGTGCCTCAATTCTTGATTTGGGGCTTATAAGTTAATTTTAATGAGTAGATGAATTCACAAATATGAAATCCATAAATAATGAGGATGGACCGTATTTTCTCACAGTCAGCCTTCCTTTGCTTTCCTCTAAGTAGGATTTGGAGACAGGGATATTATTTGTCAAAATCGTTGTTCATCAGTCTTCCATCTTGAAGAGCCAAAGACCCAGGCAAGACTACAGTCATCTCTTGGTATCCCCGGTGGGGGGAGGGGGTGTGTTCCAGGTGCTCCCACCTATACTAAATCTGCTCAAGTTCCTTGTATAAAAAGGCATAGTACAATGAATACTGTTGACCCTCCATATCTGCAGTTACAGAGGACTGACTGTAATTAAAAGGGAATTGCCCTAGGGAAAAGATTTCGCCAACCTGGAGCCTGGGAGGAAGAAGGAAGGGTAGAAGGTGGTAAGGGGAAGTGAGATTCTAGTGGCCTTGAAGAGAGCTTCAGTTTTCTGTAAGTTCTAGCATATAATTTTTATCAGGAATCTTATGGAAACATATATTGCACTGAATTCTCAATGGCTCAAATAAAAGCTTTTATTTTTCCCTATGTAATGATCAGGAATGTTAATTGGAATCAGGAATGTTAATAGTTGATGTTCTCTACATGCATTTTCTTAGGATATTAGCTTTTCAAATGAAGACTGTTCTGTGATTTCCATTGGCATTGTGACTATGAATATAAGCTCTCTCTGTATTCTATACAGAAAAGATTATGGATCTTTATATTTGGGTAGATATAGACAGTGGATTTCTGTGAGATCTTAGGGTAGCAGGAGGTACTTTCCCTCTTTACATGGTGGAGTGGGGGCAACCAAAGGCAACAAACAAGTATAAAGAAACTTAATTTTGTGGCTAAAATATTTAAAACAATGAAAAGTTAATGTCAATATAAATTAACATGAAACATGACATTTTGTGGGATTTTTTTGGTTTTTTGTTTGTTTGTTTTTTGTTTTTTTATTTTCGGCTGTTTTGGGTCTTCATTGCTGCGCGCGGGCTTTCTCTAGTTGCAACGAGCAGGAGCTACTCTTCGTTGCGGTGTGTGTGCTTCTCATGGCGGTGGCTTCTCTTGTTGCAGAGCACAAGCTCTAGGAGCATGGGCTTTAGTAGTTGTGGCACACGGGCTTCAGTAGTTGTGGCTTGCAGGCTCTAAAGCGCAGGCTCAGTTGTTGTGGTGCATGGGCTTAGTTGCTCTGTGGCATGTGAGAGCTTCCCGGACCAGGGATCGAAGCCATGTCCCCTGCATTGGCAGGTGGATTCTTAACCACTGTGCCTCCAGGGAAGTCCCGACACTTTGTTTTGGTTTTTTAAATCAGTTCACTGTTTTTATGTTTTTTAATTTTTATTTATTTATTTTTTGGCTGTGTTGAGTCTTCGTTGCTGTGCGTGGGCTTTCTCTAGTTGTGGTGAGTGGGGGCTACTCTTCGTTGCGACACATGTGCTTCTCATTGAGGTGGCTTCTCTTGTTGTGGAGCATGGTCTCTAGGCGCACGGGCTTCAGTAGTTGTAGCATGCGGGCTCAGTAGTTGTGGCGCACAGGCTTAGTTGCTCCAAGGCATATGGGATCTTCCCAGACCAGGGTTTGAACTTGTGTCCCCTGCATTGGCAGGCGGGTTCTTAACCACTGTGCCACCAGGGAAGCCCTATATATATTCTTTTTCATATTCTTTTCCATTATGGTTTATCCCAGGAAATGGCATATAGTTTCCTGCGCTATACAGTAGGACCTTGTTGTTTATCCATCCTATATATACTAGTTTGCATCTACTAATCCCAAACTCCCAATCCTTCCTTCCCCCACCCCCTCTCCCCCCCATATTCATATTATATTCACCTATGTTGGTCTTTGTAGACCCATCCCTCTTCCCTCCGTAAATAGTTTCTTCTCTCTAGTGTCTATCAAGTAGTCTTACTAATTTCCCAATTTTACCCTTTAATGCATATAGTAAAAAACTATTCATTTTGAAATTCCTTATGATATTCCTGAAATTATTTCATAAACTGTCTTCTTCTGAGTTGTCACCTGACCTAGCATATTTTGATGGCTTTCCTATTCTCACGGGTTATAGTTCTTTATAAGATTCCTTTTCTCCCTCCCTCCCACCCCTCAGATAGCTTCTTTGACTTTGTCAATTACCTATGGATATTGGTTGGTATATATTTTTTTCATCTTTAAGATGTGGGTTTTCAAGGTGTTTTATTATATAATCTCCATTGACTTTCTCTGTGTTATTAACACTTTTTCACTTGGTCTTTCTACATATTCTCCCTTAATTATTGCTTGTATTCATTATAGTTTTCTAAACATAATCATGATGGGTTTTGGGGGGTTTTTGGTTTGTTTGTTTGGTCAGCAGTGTTTTTGTTTTGATTACTGTTCAGTGGCTTACGTTACTAGTTAAAGATAAATACTGATTATTACTTAAAATCACATTGTAGGCCTAGATTTATGGGAGAAGTGACAGCACTTTTAATTACAGAATATTTCCCATTATTTAGGTTAAATTAACATTGTGAGCTAAAGCTTTCTTTCCCAGCTCTAGAACAGAGTTGCTGAGTTTTTCCTGAACGCTGGAATAGAGTCTCCCCACATACACTGTTTTTCTTAAAAATAAACACTTTTCCATATTCCCCACTCCTGTTTTGTTTTTGTTTTTTGTTTGTTTGTTTGTTTTGGCCACACAGCACGGCATGTGGGATCTTAGGAACCTGTGCCCCCTGCATTGGGAGTGCAGAGTCTTAACCATTGGACCACCAGGGAAGTCCCCCCGCCACTCCCATTTCCCAGTTAAGAACAACTTGTTTAATCAAACTGAGATGTGTGACAGTGAGTGTTAATAGGCAGATATTGTAATAGATGCCTGGTTCACCGCTCACCAATAAATTCATACAATCTTTTACTATATCCTGAACTATAATAGGTTCACAAGATCCTCTTCAAAACTTTACATTAGGATCATCAGTGTCTGAGATTCAACTTGCACTGGTTATTGATCTAATGGTAACTTTAGAGGTAGTCTCTTTTTTTTTTTTTTTTAATTAAGAATGTCTTCTTTTTTTAATTCTATTTATTTATTTTTGGCTGCGTTGGGTCTTCGTTGCTGCACGCGGGCTTTCTCTAGTTGCAGCAATCGGGGGCTACTCTTCCTTGTGGTGCGCGGGCTTCTCATTGCGGTGGCTTCTCTTGTTGCAGAGCACAGGCTCTAGGCGTGCGGACTTCAGTAATTGCAGCACGTGGGCTCAGTAGTTGTGGCTCTCGGGCTCTAGAGCGCAAGCTCAGTAGTTGCGGTGCACAGGCATAGTTGCTCCACGGCATGTGGGATCTTCCCAGACCAGGGCTCAAACCCATGTCCCCTACATTGGCAGGCGGATTCTTAACCACTGCGCCACCAGGGAAGTCCCAAGAGGTAGTCTCTTAAGGATGGGATTGAATGATGGCCTTTAACTGGAGCAGTATAACAGAATCACCTTTTGAGCTGTATTAAAATACTGATATCCAAATCCCATCACAAATTCATTGAACTAGGATCTCTTGGAATGGGGCCTGGCATGTTTTTGATGACCATTCCTAGAATATACATTTAGATGTTAAATATGAAGTCTAGCGTGTAAATAATACCTGAGCTGTTTTGGTAAGGAAAAATAATCCAGACGTTTACAAATACCAATCATGTGTTCAGTACAAAACTGAATAGAATTTTTACTCCATAGATTTATAGTAATTACAGATTTAACAAAATGTTTATTAGGACCCTGATCTCATCTTCTCATAAGGAAAATGAATTTGCCATGAGTTTAGAGGGAGAATATGCTTTAGTAAAGAGAGCAAAAGCTTTGGAGTCAAAGCAGACCTAGGTTTGAATCACAGCACTACCATTTGCTAGCTCTGTGACTTTGAGCATGTTAATCTCTATTTAATTTTTCTTTTAAATAAATTTATTTATTTTGGGCTGTGTTGGGTCTTCGTTGCTGCACGCAGGCTTTCTCTAGTCGCGGCGAGCTGGGGCTACTCTTCGTTGCGGTGCACAGTCTTCTCAGTGCGGTGGCTTCTCTTGTTATGGAGGACAGGCTCTAGGCACATAGGTTTCAGTAGTTGTGGCACATAGGCTCAGTAGTTGTGGCGCACGGGCTTAGTTGCTCTGTGGCATGTGGGATCTTCCTGGACCAGGGCTTGAACTCATGTCCCCTGCATTGGCAGGCGGATTCTTAACCACTGCGCCACCAGGGAAGTCCTATTTAATTTTTGAAATCCACAAAATTGAGATAATAATAGTACCTGCTTTATAGGGTTTGAGTGAAAATTAAATAAAATAAGGATTATAAAGCACCTATAAAATTATGGCATCTAATGTTTTAAAATTTTTATTGGAGTATAGTTGCTTTACAATGCTGTGTTAGTTTCTACTGTACAGCAAAATGAATCAGCTACACATATACATATATCCTCTCTTTTTTGGAGATCCTTCCCATTTAGTTCACCGCAGTGCATTAAGTAGAGTTCCCTGTGCTACACAGTGTGTTCTCATTAGTTATCTATTTTATACATAGTATCAATAGTAGTGTATATGTGTCAATCCCAGTTCCTCCCACCCCACCCCCTCTTTCCCCTTGGTATCCATACATTTGTTCTCTACATCTGTGTCTCTATTTCTGCTTTGCAGATAAGATCGTCTGTACCATTTTTCTAGATTCCACATGTATGCATTAATATACAATATTTGTTTTTCTCTTTCTGGCTTACTTCACTCTGTATGACACTCTCTGTGTCCATCCATGTCTCTACAAATGATTCAATTTCGTTCCTTTTTATGGCTGAGTAATATTCCATTGTATATATATATACCACATTTTCTTTATCCATTCCTCTGTTGATGGACATTTAGGTTGCTTCCATGTCCTGGCTATTGTAATTAGTGTGGCTGTGAACATTGGGGTGCATGTGTCTTTTTGAATTATGGTTTTCTTTGGGTATATACCCAGTAGCGGGATTGCTGGGTCATATGGTAGTTCTGTTTTTAGTTTTTTAAGTTGTTTTTAATAAATGTTAGTCTTTTAATCCTTACTCCTCAGCACTTAGGGAATATATGTAGGTGCCAAATAGAACTTCCTTGAATGCTATGCATTAGGGGTTCTTTAATTCAGGGACTCTGGAATGAAGTGTTCTGCTTATGAAATACCAGATCTTAAGGATAAAGTCCAAAATAGAATGGAAGCGTTACTTCTACCTGGGAAAAGAGTGAAAAAACAAGGGTTTGGGAGCACTTAAAAGTAAAGCAGCTTTTTAACACCAGCTGACTTGAGCAGTATACCAAAGTAAAATCTTAGCAGGAAGGAACTGAGGCACGGTCACTGTCTTGCTAAATTGACACAAATGCAGCTACTACCTATGACTTTTGATAAGTTCTGGGCCTTGTAGGGTATGCTATAGGAGGGTGGTAATATAAACATTGCTGGAGGAGACTCTGCTAAGAGACTCTGAATACAAATCTGATGATCACTACGTAACTAAAATGGCAGCTGCAAGGCCAGAAGCTCCCTCAGAGGAATGGTTGCAATGGCATTTGCAATTTAGAGTCCACATCAGCTTCGTTTTTTTTTTTAATTTAATTTTTTAATTGAAGTGTAGTTGATTTACAGTGCTGTGCCAATCTCTGCTGTACAGCAAAGTGACTCAGTTGTACACATATAGACATTCTTTTTTTAATATTCTTTTCCATTATGATTTATCACAGGATACTGAATATAGTATAGTTCCCTGTGCTCTATAGTAGGACCTTGTTATTTATCCATCCTATATATAATAGTTTACATCCCATCAGCTTCTTGAAGGTACCTACAACAGTTTCTACTGGTGTTTCTTGGGTATAAATTTTAGAGCTGCTACTCTGTGGTGTCTGTTGGAGATACACCATCTTTTGGCTTTCCCTGCCCCAAAGCAAAGTCAGCAGGCCTCCAGCTTCTCTGCCATTATCAGAGTCACCTCCTGCACAGTTGTGCAATGCTGACAGCCCATACTACCACCAGTGGCGAGTTAGCGATTTGACGTGGTCTTATATATATTTTATCGGTAGAACTTTAAGATAGGAGACTAAACATAATGAAGGGAAGCTCCCAAATTTGATATTGTCAAGGAAGAATCTTTCCTCTTTTGTAGGAAACAAAGTTGGCTCTTCACTACATAATAGCTTTCAGAGTTCTTTTAAGAATAAATTTTCAGTTCCCTTCTATGGGGCTGCGACTCTTTTGTTTTCCTTTCTTTCTACCCTTTGTAGGTTGTTGGAAAGGACACCAATGTCATGTTGGTGGCTCTGGCAGCAAAATGTCTTACTGGCCTGGCTGTTGGGCTAAGGAAGAAATTTGGACAGTATGCAGGACACGTAAGTAACACTCCTCTTTTTGATACAAATCAACAACGTTATCAACGTTGGTGGTGAGCACGCTATAGTGTATACAGAAATCGAATTATATTGTGGTACACATGAATCTTAGATAATGTTATGAACCAGTGTTACCTCAGTAAAAACAAATAAACAATTTTTTAAAGTATACTGATTTTCAGGTTTATAACTAACGCTTAGTATTAAAAAGTCTTTTATATTTCTCCATGGAAACTGTATTCCTTCTGATCTGTATCACTTCTATGAAATTTTTTTTAAAAATTGGGTTGGGGGAGGTGCCATTGAGCTTTGCTATATATTTTAGACCATAAAAAGCAACTTTAATGTGCCTGCCAACCTATACTCAATACATATACTTGGTATTCAATAAATATTTAATGAATTAGTGATCGTTTATAAGATAAAATAAACATTATAAAAATTCTAACTTTACTGATCTAAACTTAGTACTTGAGTAAGAAGATATAATTCTGATCAAAATTGCTATAATTTCTGGTACTGTTTCTTTTTTCTTTAGTGTAGTGAAGGGGCAGGAGACATCTCAGTCCAAGTGAGGGCTATCAGAATCTTGGGTGGGGAGGAAGAATTGAATACTATACCTGTTCCCCTACCCTAAATCCACCTAGTTGAGAATCATTTTGTCCAATAAGAGTTACTGATAAAAATGATTGTAAGGTTGCATATAAGGTACAGATGCAAACAAAAAAGGTTGAGAAACATTGCTGTGGTGGTATAGGCATAAGATTGTTCCACCGTAAGATTCTTGTGCCCTTCAAGAAAGGAAATGACTTCTTAATCCAACTTAGATGTTTACTTTTTTTGTTTATTTTGGTAGAGGCAAACATTGTTTTAATAAGTTTTATTGAGATATAACTTACATACTATAAAATTCACCGTCTTAAAGTATATAATTCAGTGGTTTTAGTATATTCATAAGAGTGTGTTACCATCACTACTATCTAATTCCAGAACATTGTCACCACCCCAAAAAGAAACCCTATATCCATTAGCAGTCACTCCCCATTCTCCCTTCCCCCCAGACCCTGGCAACAACTGATACTTTTCTGCTTCTGTGGATTTGAAGTTTCGTACAAATGGAATAATACACGTGTGGTCCTTTGTGACTGGCATCTTTCACTTAGCATAATGTTTTCAAAGTTCATCCATGTTGTAGCATATATCAGTACATCATTCCTTTTTTTTTTTTTGCCGAATATATTCCAACTATTCACTTTTAAAGGTTGTACCAACCATTTTGGAGAAATTCAAAGAGAAGAAGCCTCAAGTGGTACAAGCCCTGCAGGAGGCAATTGATGCAATCTTCCTTACTGTAAGTTGAGTTTGTGGTTTTGTCTAAAGTAAAGTTTGTCAATGTGATATTTTGATTGTTCTTTACATTTGAGAAAAGCTTATTGACCACATTTTCTTTCTAAAGACCACACTACAGAACATCAGTGAGGATGTTTTAGCAGTAATGGATAATAAAAATCCAACCATCAAGCAGCAGACATCTCTTTTTATTGCAAGAAGCTTCCGCCACTGCACTGCTTCTACCCTGCCAAAGAGCTTACTAAAGCCCTTTTGTGCTGCTCTACTTAAGGTATAGACTCGCTTTGAAATTGGGGGAATATTTTATACCTAGGCAAGATTTTGTTTTTTCTACTGATTGTGTACAGTGACTACTTGACTTTAAGACTGTAGATTATTGTCTTTTGAGGAGAGACCCTCTGTAGCTTTGAAAATTGAATCCAAATTCTTGTATTTATGTTCCTGTTCTTGAAGATAAGCACAAATTAGCTTTATAATTTCACTGACTACTAAAACTTTTATTTTCTTATTTGGCCCATAAACTGATATTCAGCTGGATCTGGTCAAGCATAGGCATCCAGTTTAGAGTATTTGAAGATCATTTGAGTATGAAGCATTTTAGATAGAGGGTAAAAGGAAGAGTAACTTAATTGGCAAATAGAAAGCTAAGCTTAGATTCTGTGCATTGTAAAAAGCAAATTCTTTATCTAACAACCATCAGTCTGAATTAAAATCAGTAATACCTAAAGAACCTTGTATTAAGATCATCTTGCTTACTTCCGGACTGTAGCACATCAATGATTCTGCTCCTGACGTCAGAGATGCTGCATTTGAAGCACTGGGTACTGCTTTGAAGGTGGTTGGTGAGAAAGCAGTAAACCCATTCTTAGCTGATGTCGACAAACTCAAGCTTGATAAGGTAGGTTAGTAATGGGTTGTAATGAAATTGGATAGCGGTCCTGTCTCTGTGCAATATGGGTTTGTTTACTGGTATCCTTTTGATCAGAATTTCTTGATCAGTAGAAATATCTTTCAAATTATAAAAAATAAAATAAAATAAAATTGAGTGACCAATCTGTAGAGGAGGTAAAAATGATGTTTTGAGTTAATTTCATTTCTAATATCTGGAAAATTGCTTTTCTGAATATGAATGTCTTCCATCAAAAATATGGTTATTGTTTGTTTGTTTTTAATTTTTATTGGAGTATAGTTGATTTACAGTGTTGTGTGAGTTTCTGCTGTACAGCGAAGTGAATCAGTTATACATATACATATATCCACTCTTTTTTAGATTCTTTTAGGTCATTACAGAGTATTGAGTAGAGTTCCCTGTGCTATACAGTAGGTCCTTATTAGTTATCTATTTTATATATAGTAGTGTTTATATGTCAATCCTAATCTCCCTATTTATCCCTCCCCCCCTTCCCCCCACCCCGGTAAACATAAGTTCATTTTCTACAAAAATGTGGTTATTGTAAGTTTAGTAAATTCTCATTTGCATAGAAATATAATGTAAGATGTCATTAATGTATATCTACTGCCAAGAAAATATGGATAATTTATCTTTGTTGAAAAGGAAACTTTTCTCTCTGAATTCTCATGTAGTTGTGGTTTAGAAATGACTTATTAAGTAATGTAGTGATTGAGTTTCAAAGTTAGGCTCAATGATGTCTGTCTCAATTTCATTCTCCAGATCAAAGAATGTTCAGAAAAAGTAGAGCTCGTACATGGTAAGAAAGCTGGACTTGCAGCTGACAAGAAGGAGTTCAAGCCTGTGCCGGGAAGAGCTGCTGCTTCGGGGGCTACAGGAGATAAGGACACAAAGGACATTTCAGCACCCAAACCAGGACCCTTAAAAAAGGCACCTGCTACTAAGGTTAATAGATGACTTGGAAAATATGGTTTAAAAATTAGAATTTAGTAAGGTAGGGTCTGAATCTTAGGTTCAGGGTTGTTCTTCAATATGATTTCATTTGAGTGATGAACTCATTACAACATTCAAAGTACAGCAGAGCATCTTTTAATGAAGACAGCACATTCCAATAGTACATTTGGTTATTTGAAACCTATATAGAGATAAAGATGGTAATGAAGATACAGGAGTACATTTTAAGGCATCAGAAAGTATCATTAAATAATGAAATAGGGACTTCCCTGGTGGTGCAGTGGTTAAGAATCCACCTGCCAATGCAGGGGACACAGGTTCGATTCCTGGTCTGGAAAGATCCCACATGCCGCGGAGCAGCTAAGCCCGTGTGCCACAACTGCTGAGCCTGTGAGCCACAACTACTGAGCCCATGGGCCACAACTACTGAAGTCCGCACACCTAGAGCCTGTGCTCCGCAACAAGAGAAGCCACTGCAATGAGAAGCCCGCACACCACAACAAAGAGTAGCCCCTGCCTGCTGCAACTAGAGAAAGTCCGCGTGCAGCAACAAAGACCCAACGCAGCCAAAAATAAATAAAATAAAATAAATTTATTAAAAATAATAATAATAATGAAATAGTATGGCAAGGTACATAACATTAATAACATAAGTTCATTTTCTAACTTAACATAAGGTCATTTTGCTAATAATGCTCTGGAATTGCAGCACCGAGTCTCCATTCCATCAGGGTCTCACTTTGTAGTGTAGAAGAGGGGGAAATGACCAAGGGCAAATATGGCATTCTTACAGTGAACACTTTTCTTGGACTGGATTCTCTTAAGCATGAAGTTATCTGCTGAAAATGCAAGAAGTTTGATTCTCTTTTCCACCCTGAACCCCAGCCTGGAGTTAGGAGAAGAGAACTGATATTTAGTGAGCTTTACTTTATGAAGCATTTTACCTACATAATCTCATTTAATCATCATAACAACCCTTGAGATAAGTGTTTTGTGATCCCTGTTTTTCCAGAAAAGGAAACTAGGGCTCAGCAAGGTTAAATGTCCTGCACGTGCTCTTACAATTCACTTGTTTGTTTATTCTGTCTCCCCACACTGTATTGTAAACTTTAAAGGATAGAGATCTTGTCACTGCTTAACCCCTTGTGCATAGAAGAGGCTCTGGCATGTAGCAGGAACTCTGCATATATTTGTTGAATGACCAGAGTTGCAGAACTGGGATTTGAACCCAGATATCTAGCTACAGAGTCTGTGTACTTTCATGTTATGCTGTCTCTTCAGTACTCCAGTACAGGGAGTTGGCAGCTATTTTCTCCTTTCTCACCAGCTCCTGCCTCTCTGGACAGTGACCTGGGCGTAGCACCTTAAGACCTTTTCTTATCTTGCTGAACCTTTCCATGCTAGCCAGCTTTCTCTTATAAGGGATTCTTTTCCTTGCCTCAAGAATAAGCTGTGGGTGGGGTGGGGAAGGACCTGCTTTTGTTCTTCTGAAAAAAATCAGTAGGACAGTATCAGCCAATAAACCTACTAAGCCAATAAACATGTATGTCTATGTTTAAAAAAAAAAAAGTAGGAGATTTATTAATTGAGGTGCCTCTCTAAACAGAGTACTATTATATACAAGAAAGGATCCAGAAGAGGTGTTCTAGTAAATCAAAGAGTGTAAAATTTTCTATTTTTACAGTGAGAAAACAATTAAATCTTTCTTCATGGGGTAGTTATTATGAACCAATAAAATCATAGTGCTAATGTGAACTGGCAAGTGTTAGAGGTTTCCATTGGATTAAAAACCAGCATCTTAGCTTTGCTAACCCCACCTTAAAAGCTCAGAATATGTTCAAGATAACAGTGGCTTCAGAACAGCTCTGGATGTTCAAGACTAATTTGGTCCTCTGTCATTTTATCTTTTCTTTTTAGGTTTGGACATTGCTTAACAAATATCCAAAATAGGTAGAAGGAATGATGTGAACAGTGATGTATGTTGCCATATTAACGTTACTGCCCTTGGCTGTGTACCTTATGATAAACTGCTATTTTCTTGTGACCTTTCAAAACTGGGGGTGACATAAATTTAAATCAAGGTATTTAAATAGAATATTAGCAGATAGAATCCAGTGGGTACAATAGAAAGTATGAGCAACTGAAGTTTATTCCAGGATTGCAAGGATAATTTGATATTAGAAAAATTACTGAATTTATAGATCAAAAGAAGTCTAATTTCAGACACTGAAAAGGAATATAGTAAATTTCAGCATGTCTTCTTGATAAAAATTCTTAACCATATAGAAATTGATGGAGGGCTTCCCTCGTGGCACAGTGGTTGAGAATCTGCCTGCCAATGCAGGGGACACGGGTTCGAGCCCTGGTCTGGGAAGATCCCACATGCCGCGGAGCGGCTGGGCCCATGAGCCACAATTGCTGAGCCTGCGCGTCTGGAGCCTGTGCTCCGCAACAAGAGAGGCCGCGACAGTGTGAGGCCCGCGCACTGCGATGAAGAGTGGCCCCCGCTTGCCGCAACTAGAGAAAGCCCTCGCACAGAAACGAAGACCCAAACACAGCCATGAATAGATAAATAAATAATAAATAAAAATTAAAAAAAAAAAGAAATGGATGGATACTTTGACATGATTAAGTATATCATTTTTATAGATTATATGATCATATTCTTGGAAAACCCAAGCAAGTCAACTGGAAAACTAATAAAACAATAAAAAAAATTCAGTGAGATGGGCATCTTCAACATAACTAGAACACTCACTGAAACTGGCATAACACCTCTTTTCCTTCACAAATTAGATAGTTCTGCAGTGAGTAATAACATATTCTCATGTTATTGGAGTACTTTGTGGTTAAATAGTGAGTAAATGTTTTAACTCAGAAACTGCCCTTTACTAGTGTAGGAAGGATCTAGAGGCATTTAAAGCCATCAAACATTAATTCTCAAATTAATCTGTAAATGTAGCATAAATCCAGTTCATCGTTTTTATTTCATTTATCTCATTAGCTCATTTTGAATTAGAGGTTCTTTTTTTTTTTTTTTAATCTTATTTATTTTTGGCTGCATTGGGTCTTCGTTGCTGCTCATGGACTTTTCTCTAATTGCTGTTGTCTTCGTTGTGGTGCTCGGGCTTCTCACTGCGGTGGCTTCTCTTGTAGTGGAGCACGGGCTCTAGGCACGTGGGCTTCAGTAGTTGTGGCGCACGGGCTTAGTTGCTCCACGGCATGTGGGATCTTCCCGGACCAGGGCTCGAACCCATGTCCCCTGCATTGGCAGGCGGATTCTTAGCCACTGCGCCACCAGGGAAGCCCTAGAGGTTCTTAATACAGCTTCTACAGATTCCCCGTGAATGATCTTCAGGAGGTCTGTCTGCCCTTGAAATTGCTAAATTCTGTGGGCACAAAAAGTATGGGTCTTTTTGTTGTTGCTGTTGGTTGAGGGATCCCTCATTTTAATCAAATTTTTGAGGAATCTCTAAACCCAAAATGTCTAAGAATCACTATTCTAAATCCTTAAGTGGTTTAATATTTTTCTGTTTGCTTTTAGCCTGGCGGGCCACCGAAGAAGGGGAAACCAGCTGCACTAGGAGGCACAGGGAGCACTGGAACCAAGAGCAAGAAAGGGTTGGAGACTAAAGAAATAGTGGAGCCTGAGCTCTCGGTCAGTATTATACCGTATGCCTCAGACTCAAAGCCGCGGAAAGTCATTGCCCATGAGGAGATTCAAGTTCTTTCTTTTCTGAGTTCTGTAACATATAGTTAATGGATGTCTTTTTAGCTTATTGAAACTGTGCCTTGGACAAACTTCCCCTTTACAGTAGTATAATAGAATCCTCAGATACTAAAACACACCTATGGGAGTGTTCTTGTAGTTTTGGCTGGGGTATTCTTACATTCTTGCCATCTGTTTCCTTAAGCAATTATTAATGTTAATGTTTTGTATCTTACAGATAGAAGTATGTGAAGAAAAAGCTTCAGCTGTCCTTCCTGCTACCTGTATACAGCTTCTAGACAGCAGTAACTGGAAGGAAAGGCTGGCCTGTATGGAAGAGTTCCAAAAGGTCGGTGCACAGGGATGAGTTGAATGTGAAAGAAAATTACATCATACAGAAGTGATGAATTGATAAATGAAGGACTAGCCCTAATTGCTATATTTTATAACCAGTGAACATGTCTGCAGGGTGTTAACTAAAGATGAGGTGGGGTTTTTATTTGCTTTTTAGCTGTGTAATATTTATCTTTCAACATCTGCTTTCTGTGGCTTCTATCAGCTCATAACCTAAGTGATGCGTACTCAAGAAAATTAGGTTTATTCTGAATTATAAGGCTTACATGAATTTTATTTTATTTTTGTTTATTTATTTATTTTTTTTGGCTGTGTTGGGTCTTTGTTGCTGTGCTCAGGCTTTCTCTAGTTGTGGTGAGCGGGGGCTACTCTTCGTCGAGGTGCGCGGGCTTCTCATTGTGGTGGCTTCTCTTGTTGCAGAGCACGGGCTCTAGGCACACGGGCTTCAGTAGTTGAAGCACATGGGCTCAGTAGTTGCAGCATGCAGGCCCTAGAGCATGCGGGCTTTAGTAGTTGCGGCGCGTGGGCTCAGTAGTTGCAGTGTGTGGGCTCTAGGGCGCGCAGGCTCAGTAGTTGTGGCACATGGGCTTAGTTGCTCCATGGCATGTGGGATCTTCCTGGACCAGGGATCGAACCCATGTCCCCTGCATTGGTAGGCGGATTCTTAACCACTGTGCCACCAGGGAAGTCCCTGAATTTTAATATTATGGTATTAAACTTACTAGGCAAACAGGTCTCTTCACATAAACCACCCCTCATCCATTTCTATGTTTCCCTCTTTGTTGTCCTGATTCTCAGAAGAATAGACATTATCGCTTGGTATGAGAAGTTTCTTTAAAAACAATCTGTGTTGGACAGGAGCATGTTGGTTTATTTTGGCACACACTTTTTTTTTTTTTTTAATTTTTATTTATTTATGGTTGTGTTGGGTCGTCGCTTCTGCGCAAGGGCTTTCTCTAGTTGTGGCAAGTGGGGGCCACTCGTCATCGCGGTGCGCGGGCCTCTCACTATCGCGGCCTCTCTTGTTGCGGAGCACAGGCTCCAGACGCGCAGGCTCAGTAGTTGTGGCTCACGGGCCTAGTTGCTCCGCGGCACGTGGGATCGTCCCAGACCAGGGCTTGAACCCGTGTCCCCTGCACTGGCAGGCAGATTCTCAACCACTGCGCCACCAGGGAAGCCCTGGCACACACTCTTTGATTCTAATGAGGAGGGGTGTGGAGAAACTGCAAGAATGCTGTGACTTGAGCCAGGAGTCCTGGCTTCCAGTCCTGCATCCGCCACTCAGGCTTAGCCCTGAGGTGTGCTTCTTTGAAACCTGTACTTAAATGCTTCTAACCTACTCTACTTTGCTATGTTTTTAGGAAAATCAAATAAGTCAAAATATGTATTAGCAGTTTCTGCCATACATTGGGCAAATTAAAAGTGTTACTGTTACTTTCTTTGGGGCAAATTATTTGTGAATTCCTGAAATGTGAAAAAAAGAGTTTCAGTGGCATCACTATAACAACCATATACCAAACATCCAACTTAAGAAACACAGTATTATAACAGAAAGTAAACAAGCTCTCTCTGTGACCCTCCTCATTTCCATTCCCCTCACTCCTTCAAAGGTAAACACTTAATTGATTTGGTATATACTGTTCCCTTGGAACTAATCATTAATCCCTTAACTCTCCTACTATCTTGTTTTACTTCAAGGCTGTTGAACTAATGGACCGAACTGAAATGCCATGCCAGGCATTAGTGAGGATGCTGGCCAAGAAACCTGGATGGAAAGAAACTAATTTTCAGGTATATTTAAATTAGAGATTTAATGTCTTTTATTGAAGTAATTTTCATTACATCATCCTATGGCGTATTAGAGAGGTATAGTTTGGTAATTTTTAGCTTGTTCTTTTTTTTTAAATCACTCAGCCAGTGTGTCATGTAATTTTAAATGAACAGTGGAATGTGTCCATTTGGATTAAACACATAACTCTAACTTTGTGCATTTAGGAGTTTATATATATACAAATACTTATTGTTTGTTAATTCATATGTATGCATTTTTCTCATTATTTAGGCCTGGAAGCCCTCTAATACAGGGAGGGATGAACAATGAGATAGCTTTCTTATTTCTTTGCATAAAAAATAAATGTAGTCTTTAAATTGCCAATAAAAAATTACCACATAATCGGTTTAACTCATTAACTGATAATAGAGATGAAATTGAGCAGTACCGTTATTTAGTCTAAAAAGCAGGTGTAAAGGGAGGTATAGGAAAGTAATACATGAAGGAAAATGAGAAAAGAGTTTTCTTCTCCTCCTCTAGACATAGATAGAGCTGATGGGAAACAAAAGTTTGAAATGTATCAGGTTTATTTTTGGCTTCCTGCTAGTCTCTTTTTTACTTCTGTTTTGCCACCTCTTATTCTCTGTTTAGGACCTTAGCTCCCTTGCTCACTGTTCCCTTAGCACTGCATTATAACCTCATCCATACCATCCAGCTCCACAAAGGTTTCCCGTGCCAGAAGTTTCTGATGCTGCCTTCTTCCCCTCACACCACCACTTTTAAAACTCCCCTTACATAGCTTCTCAGATAGGTGAAAGAAGCACACCTAATTTGAGCTAATACCCTTCTTTGTATTAGATCCATAACAAGAGGTAATTTTATATCTTTTTTTCCTTTATAACAACTTTCCTGAGGGTATAAAATTGTTTTAAAGGGTACAGTGCAGCTGTTTTTAGTCTATTCACATAGTTAGCAACTCCTACCACTATTTAATTTCAGAATATTTTCATCACCCCGAAAAGAAACCCCATACCCATCAGTAGTCACTCTCTATTCCTCCCCAAGTCCCCACCCCCAGCCCCTGGCAACAATTAATCTACTTTCTCTCTCTATGGATCACTTCTCCTGGACATTTCATGTAAATAGAATGATGCGGCCTTTTGTGTCTGGCTTTCACTTAGCATAATGTTTTCAAGGTTCATCCATACTGTAGCATATATCAACTCTACAGTCTTTTATTGCTAAACAGTATTCCATCATATGGATATACAACATTTTATTTACCCATTCATAAGTTGTTTGTTTTTTCTTCGGCTGTGTCACGCAGCATATGGAATCTTAGTTCTCCAGCCAGGGATCCCACGCCCCCTTCATTGGAAGCGTGGAGTCTTAACCACTGGACCACCAGGGAAGTCCCTACCCATTCATAAGTTGATGGGCATTTGCATTGTTTCTGCTTTGGGGCTCTTGTGAATAATGCTGCTATGAACTTTCATGTACAAGTTTTTGTGTGAATACATATATCTACCTAGAAGTAGAATTGCTGGATCTTATGGTAACTCTGTGTTTAACTTCTTGACGAACTGACAAACTGTTTTCGAAAGTGGCTGTACCATTTTATCTTTGCACTAGCAGTGCAGGAGAGTTCCAGTTTCTCTACTTCCTTGCCAACACTTGTTATTTAAATATTCAAACAGGACAAAGGGAAATATTTTTGGTCAAAAGTGTCTGAAGTCCCAGACATCTGCCATCATCACATTAATATCTTTAAATTGTTTTTCACAGTTCCTTCCATTCTTCCACTTACAAATCTACAAATTCTTTAAATCTCTCAAGTTCTGGTGTGTGTGTGTGTGTGTGTGTATGTACACGAGGGTTGTAATTTTTTTTGTGGGCAACTCTCGTAGGAACTCTGAATTAGTATGGTCATTTTATTATGTATTTCAGGATGTATGCTCAGTACTATATGCAGATAACCATAGGAGAAGGAGAAAATAGAAATTATATTTTTCAATTCATAAACTTCATGTGGTAACATTGCTTGTTAATATTTTAAAACACTGAGTGGTTTTTTTTCTGTCTTAGCTGTCAACTACATTAATTGATAACAATTAAAGGATAAAAATTATTTTGTTTCTTGGTTTAAAATTTGATTTTAGTTTGGTCATGTTCTCAGCTGTTACATCTTCTGGCTGCTGTAAAAATAAGTAAATAAATAAATGTCTTTGGGCAATTCCCTGGCGGTCCAGTGGTTAGGACTTGGCACTTTCACTGACGAGGGCCTGGTTCAATCTCTGGTCAGGGAACTAAGATCCCACAAGCCACGTGGCACACCTCACCCCCGCCAAAATAAATGTCTTTGGCTTACTCATAACTTTCTGATACTTGTCCTTGTTCAGGTGATGCAAATGAAGCTTCACATAGTTGCTTTGATTGCCCAGAAGGGAAATTTTTCCAAAACTTCAGCTCAGATCGTCTTAGATGGCCTTGTAGACAAGATTGGAGATGTGAAATGTGGGAACAATGCAAAAGAAGCTATGACAGCAATAGCTGAAGCTTGTATGTTGCCATGGACAGCTGAACAGGTTAGTGACACAGAGCTTTCTTCCCTCAAGTTTTCCCAGTTTTTTCCCAAATTTTAATTTAAGGTTATTAGTTAAACTTTAGTTCTTTTTTTCTCAAGTAAAACCTTTTTTGATACTGTTTTACTTTTACCTTTAGTAATTTTTGCACTGTTGCCTGATAATTAAAATTGTCTTAGTCAAGAATATTCTATTAAGAATGAAAATAATTTTCTCTTAAGACATTATAATCCACAGTGACCACTAATGAAAAGTTGTAAACAGTCCAGATTGCCTTTAAAAAAATTTTTTTTATTGAAGTATTAGTTGATGTACAATACTGTGAGAATGCTTTTAATACTTCTGTCACTTACCTCATTTTCTTGTGTAAATTAAATATTTCATTCCTAAGGCATTCTTGCAGTTGTGTTAGCATCAGGAAAACCATGCTTAATCCACTCCTGCCTTAATGTCAAGCTATATTTCTGTGAGAAATATGAGAGAAAACACAGATCTGTTTTGGTTTTTTGTATGTTTGTTTTTCCACTCCAGGTTATGTCAATGGCTTTCTCACAGAAGAATCCCAAGAATCAGTCAGAAACTCTGAATTGGCTATCAAATGCAATAAAAGAATTTGGTTTTTCTGGGTAAGTCAGAAAGAAATCAAGTACATGTTTTGCCAGTCTCTAACTGGTGATTATATTTGTTGTAGCTATTGCTGCTTATTTCTGAGAAGCCAGAGCTGGATTGTCTGTAATTTTTATAAAACAAAACTACCTTTGTTCCTGAAAAGCCTATATTGGCTTGTGCTCCTGCATTTTGATATCCACTAATATTAGAGTTCTCTAAGTTATTTTTCCTCGAGTATTTGTAACTGTCCCACAGAAAAGCCAGTTCCAAGGATTTCTAGTCAAATACATTTGGAAAATACTATATAAAATCACACTTGTTTAGAGATCTATAGTGCACGTTGGAAAATTAAAGGCTCTCAGAAGTCCTGCAATTGAGACACTTGTTTAACCCACTCTTTCCCAAAGTTATTTGCCTGTTGAACACATGTGTTTACAGTAGTCCCCCGCTTGTCTGTGGTTTCACCTTCCACAGTTTCAGTTACCCACAGTCCACTGCAGTCAAAAAATATTAAATGAAAATTTCAGAAATAAACAATTTATAAGTTTTAAACTGTGGGCCATTCTGAGTAGCATGATGAAATCTCACTCTGTCCTGCCCGGGATATGAATCATTCCTTTGTCCAGTGTATCCCACCCATCAGTCACTTAGTAGCTGTCTCAGTTACAGATCGATCCTTGTGGTATTGCAGTGCTGCTGTTCAAGTAACCCTTATTTTACTTAATAATGGCCCCATGGGACTTCCTTGGCCGTCCAGTGGTTGGGACTTTGCCTTCCATTGCAGGGGGTGCAGGTTCGATCCCTGGTTAGGGAGCTAAGATCCCACATGCCTCACGGCCAAAAAACCAAAACATAAAACAGAAGCAATATTGTAACAAATTCAATAAAGACTTTAAAAATGGTCCACATCAAAAAGTCTTAAAAAAAAAAAAAATTGCCCCGAAGTGCAAGAGTAGAGATGCTGGCAATTTGGATATGCTAAAAAGAAGCTGTAAAGTGCTTCCTTTAAGTGAAAAAGTGAAAGTTCTCAACTCAGTAAGGAAAGAAAAAAAGGGCATGCTGAGGTTGCTAAGATCTACAGTAAGAATCTTCTATCCATAAATTGTGAAGGAAAAAAATTCGTGAGTTTCACTGTTGCACCTCAAACGGCAAACATTGTAAGTGCTTAGTTAAGATGGAAAAGGCATTAAATTTTTGGGTGGAAGACATAAACGGAAAGAAAACATGACTGACGGCAATGTGTTCCACCCAAAAGCGTGCAGACTATGAAGATTTCAGTAAGGGATCCTCTGAAACAAGTGACACCAAGCCATTTGCTGCAAGTAAGGATGGCTACACAGATTCAGAAACAGGTTGGGACTGAAAAATGTAAAAATTACAGGAGAGGCTGCGTTTGCCAGTGAAGCAGCCGCTGCATTTCTGGTAGAGTTGAAAAAATTGATTAAGGAGAAAGAGCACACTCACATAACTTTTATTACAGTATATTGTTATAATTGTTCTATTCTGTTATTAGTTATTATTGCTAATCACTTACTGTGTCTAATTTATAAATTAAACTTTATCATAGTTCCATAGGTATAGGAAAAAAATAGTATATATAGTACTATCCACGGTTTCAGGTATCCACTGGGGGGCCTTGGAAGGTATCCCTCTCAGATAAGGGGGGACTACTGTATTTTATTTAACAAAATTTTATAGACTTACTTTATGCCTGGCACTTTCTAAATAATAACTCATTTGATTTAATCATAAAAATCATGTGAGGTATTGTTCTCTCCTTTTATAGATGAGGAAACTAGGGCACAGAAAGCTTAAGTGATCTGCCCAAGTCACAGCTAGAAAGTGGCAAAGCCAAGATTTTTTTTTTTTTAATAAAGTTATTTTATTTATTTATTTTTGGCTGCATTGGGTCCTCGTTGCTGCGCACAGGCTTTCTCTAGTTGCGGCGAGCGGGGGCAACCCCTCATTGCAGTGCATGGGCTTCTCATTGTGGTGGCGTCTCTTGTTGTGGAGCACAGGCTCTAGGGGCTCAGGCTTCAGTAGCTGTGGCTCACAGGCTTAGTTGCTCCACGGCATATGGGATCTTCCCAGACCAGGGCTCGAACCTGTGACCCCTGCATTGGCAGGTGGATTCTTAACCACTGTGCCACCAGGGTAGCCCCAAAGCCAAGATTTGAATCCAGGCATTCTGGTTCCAAGAGAGAACACTGTAACTTCTGTGCTGTGCTGCATTTCTCTGTGCCATGGTGCTTGTCACAACATGCCTCTTAGTAGGCCACTTGCAAAACAGTGTTCTGATTCTACCAAATGAAGATATAATACTCTAGAAATTATCTTTTTTTTTGGTCATGCCACTTGGCTTGCAAGATCTTAGTTCCCCGACCAGAGATCAAATCCAGGCCCCTGGCAGTGAGAGCACCGAGTCCTAACCACTGGACTGCCAGAGAATTTCCTAGAAATTATCATTTAAGTGTCATTCAAGCAAAGAATTTTGTTATGTCGGTATCTGTGGTGTCCTCCTATAGTTGAGGGTATTGTTGTAATCCCCTTTTTTTAAAAAAATTATTTATTTATTTATTTATTTGGCTGCACTGGGTCTTAGTTGCAGCACGTGGGATCTTGCGGCACGCGGGCTCTTCGTTGCAGTGCTCAGGCTTCTCTAGTTGCAGCGCACAGGCTCCAGAGCATGCAGGCTCAGTAGTTGTGGCACGCAGACTCAGTAGTTGTGGCTCGCGGGCTCTAGAGCGCAGGCTCAGTAGTTGTGGTGCACAGGCTTAGTTGCTCCACGGCATGTGGGATCTTCCTGGACCAGGGCTTGAACCCATGTCCCTTGCATTTGCAGGCGGATTCTTAACCACTGCACCACTAGGGAAGTCCTGGGAGAAAAACATTCTAGACAAAGGGAACAGCAAGTGCAAAAGCCCTGTGGCAGGAGCACACGTGATATATTTTAAAATAGCAAGGAGTAATTGTTCTTCAGAATGCAGTTGGAGTAGAAGAGTGAGGGAGTAGGGAGTGGTAGGAGATAAAGATTGAAGAAAGAACAGGGGCCCAGGTTGTGTAGGGCCTTAAAGTTTTGAATAAATTGGAAACCATTAGATAGTTTTGAGCAGAAGAATACGAGGATTATTCAGACTATAGTCAGAGAGAACAGATAGTGAGGATCAAGGGCAGAAGCAGGGAAACTAATTAGAAGGCTACTGAAATAATCCTGTCAAGAAGTTATATGGCTTGGAAGTATTATGACTCAGAATATATTTTGAAAGTAGAACTAAGCAGGATATTGAACTTAAGAGAGAAGAGGAGTCAAGGATGACTCTGAGGAGTCAAGGATGGCCTGAGCAACTGGAGAGTGAAGTGGCTATTTACTGAGACAGGGAAGACTGGGAAGAACAGGTTTGGGGGCGGGCTGTGGACAATCAGGAGTTTGGTTTTGACAGATGTAGGATATCTACTAGACATAAAAATGGAACTGTCACAAAGGCAGTCGGATACATGGATCTGGAGTTCAGGAAAGAGATCAACACTGGATTGATCTAATGCATATAGATAGTATTTAAAGCTTACTTTAAATGAGTGTAGAAAGAGAATAGGTGAAACTCGGGACATATCTAAAGGAAGCTGGTTCTAGAGTCTGGCTTTATAAAACTCCATTGAGTATTTTGAGGTTTCACTTGTTTTTCATTCTAAGTATTATTTCTTCTAGATTGAACGTGAAAGCTTTCATTAGCAATGTGAAGACAGCTCTTGCTGCAACAAACCCAGTGAGTACATACCAGCATGTATAGGAAGAGTAGTACAGCCATCTTTATGGTTCTGTTCTGATCTGAAAAGTTCTTTTTGTTCTGCCAGGCTGTGAGGACTTCTGCCATCACCTTGCTTGGTGTGATGTATCTGTACGTTGGTCCTTCTTTGCGAATGTTCTTTGAGGATGAGAAGCCTGCCCTCCTATCCCAGATAGATGCAGAATTTGAGAAGGTAAAGATTCCACAAATGATACAATCCATAGTTGACTTGAGAATGCTCATATTAGTTAAGTTTAAACTTTTAACCCTTTGGAATGAAGAATATATATGTATTTGCTTTTATATGTATAAGGTATCCCTGGGAAGAATTCATAAGAAATTGATGACTTTGTGAGGAAGAGAACTAGATAGCTATAGTATAGGATGGGACATTTTCCCCTTTGTAGCTTTGGAATATCAAACATTTTGAATGTATTACCTATTCCAAAAGTACACTAAATATAACATTAAATTTTTTTTTTTAAGTAAAAAGAAACTTGACCTTCCTTGAATAAACTTTCTAATTGAAATTGCTAAGTTTTGGCAGACTTGCTGTGTATTGTCTTGGGCATACAAGTCAAAAGACAGCTTTATGATTGAGAAGTCAGGGTCTAATAGGTTTGTATAAAGATATCTTTTGTCACATAGTCTCAAAATTGGAATCTAAGTAGGAATTAAAATATGTGCTGTGTGAATATTAAGTATTATGAAGGAATATGAAAGTTTGACACAGGTACCATTCTCTAACCAGTTTGCTGTCATATTCTTCATCAAGTTCATTAGCCTCACTGACTTATTTGTGTGTAGATGCAGGGACAGAACCCACCTGCTCCAACCAGAGGGATTTCCAAACACAGTACAAGTGGTACAGAGGAAGGAGAAGATGGAGACGAACCAGATGATGGGGGCAATGATGTTGTGGATCTTTTGCCAAGGACAGAAATCAGGTTTGTTGCTAATGATTTATTTGATGTATTATGCTTAATTCTTAATGGTTTCTTCTGTTTCTCAGTCAAGGGTACTTCTGTGACATCATTGTTCTTTTAGGCATCTGGAATTAAGGATTCTGTCTTCTTTTTTCAGTGATAAAATCACTTCAGAGTTGGCGTCTAAGATTGGTGACAAGAATTGGAAGATCAGGAAAGAAGGCCTAGATGAAGTGGCAGGTATTATCAATGAAGCAAAATTTATCCAGCCAAACATAGGTGAACTTCCAACTGCCTTGAAGGGTCGACTCAACGATTCAAATAAAATCTTGGTACGTAGAATATATGCCTGTTTTTTTCTCTCCCCTCTCTGCCCCTGCAAGGGGATCCTTTTCAGTAACCTTCACCAGCAAAAACAAAAAGGAGTTAGTCACTCTATTGCTTTGAACTAGAAACAGCTTCCTTTAATTTCTTAAGTGTGCCTCAAGATATGTTGGTAGATGGCAAGTTTATTAATCAAATTTTCATGAATCTCAGATTTGCTGTTTACAGGGCTCTGATATTAAGTATTTTCATATAAAACTGCTTGTAATACACATAAGCAAGTTAATTTCTAATTTTTAAATTTGGATTTTTATGTGAGATGTTTCTTAAACTAGGCTTTACCTTACTTTAAAATTATAAAGCATTATTAATCTCTAGTCTAAAATTCTAATATTCCAATTTTATGAACTGATGACAAAAGGAGACGCCATCACCCAAAATTATTCATAAGCTGATTAGTATCATAATGAGCTGATTTTTTTAAAGTAGGCCAGAAACTTCCTACTGCATTGACTGTATAGCAGCAAACTTGCAAAACTTTGAGCACACCTTGCTATGGTTTGAACATAAGGTGTTGGCTTTTCCCACCCAGGTGCAGCAGACGTTGAATATCCTCCAGCAGTTGGCAGTAGCCATGGGCCCAAACATCAAGCAACATGTGAAGAACTTAGGCATCCCTATCATCACAGTGCTTGGAGACAGCAAGGTAAAACTGACTCTTTTTACCACAGCTCTGTTCTGGAATAGGCCAGCCACATGACTGGGCTAAGAATAATCCTTTTTTTTTTTTTTTTTAATTTATTTATTTATTTGTCTTTATTTTTGGCTGTGTTGGGTCGTTGTTGCTCTGCACGGGCTCTCTCTAGCTGTGGCGAGCGGGGGCTACTCTTCGTTGTGGTGCGCGGGCTTCTCATTGCAGTGGCTTCTCTTGTTGCAGAACGCGGGCTTCAGTAGTTGTGGTGCATGGGCTCAGTAATTGTGGCTTGCAGGCCCTTGAGCGCAGGCTCAGTAGTTGTGGTGCACAGGCGTAGTTGCTCCGCGGCATGTGGGATCTTCCTGGGCCAGGGCTCGAACCCATGTCCCTTGCATTGGCAGGCAGATTCTTAACTACTGCGCCACCATGGAAGCCCCAATCTTTTTCTTACATGTAAGAGTGCATGTAAACAGTTTATAAACTTTGTTAGAGAAGAGAATATTAGGAGGAAAATAGTAAAAATTTTTACCTCCCAGGCATTATTAAGGTGATCAGATATCTCACTTACTAGCTTTGTGACCCTTAGATAAGTTGTTTTTCTTCTTTGAGGTTCAGTTTTTTATCTATGAAATTTAATTCTTACAGAATTAAATAAGCATCTGTACATAAAGTACCTGTACCTGTCTCATACAGTATATACTCAAAAAACGGTTGCTATTATGATTATGATATCATTGTTTAAGGTGTTGGTATAAAGAGTGAATAAACATATAAATTTTGGATCATGTGTTTTATTTTCTACCTGTTCCTTTAACTACTAGAGTAGGATCTTCTGGTACTTCAGTAAGATATTTGCAGTTTCACAGTCCCGGAATTTGTCGCATTGAAAGTTGCAAGCTCTTATGTTTATCCTTAATTGAATATTCGAATGTCTCTTTATTTTTGTGTAATTCATTTAATTTGAGGAATTGGACTATTTTAATATTTTTCACGTCAGTAAGTCGTTCTCATTCTATGAATGCAAATTAATATAAAAACAAAAATGTTCAATCAAATTGTTAATTTCAGTCTAACTATTAAGAGTTCTCTAGCAGGTAGAATTACATTCTTTAGCAGGTAACCAGGGACATAAGAGTCCCCAGAAGTTCAGGAAACAAAACCTAAGAGTTTGTTCCCCTAACATGATATTTTATGCCCAGGTCACTGTTTTCCCTAATTAACTGAGTATAGGATCTTTACAATTTGGAGTTTTATGTTTCTAATTTACTTTGGAGTTTTAGTACAACATGGATCTACATTCTGTTTCAAAGAAGATGAAGTATGTTCCAAGTATGTTCATGTGGACTTTAGAGAAACCTCCATTGTTCGTGTTCACAAAGTAATGGGCTTTTCACTCCCTACCTCCAAACCATAGCAGTGTTACCTTTACTGATTCTCTCTTCCATTCAGAACAATGTTCGAGCTGCTGCCCTAGCAACTGTGAATGCTTGGGCAGAACAGACTGGCATGAAGGAATGGCTGGAGGGGGAAGATCTTTCTGAAGAGCTCAAAAAGGAAAATCCTTTCTTGAGGCAAGAGGTTAGTACCACAAATATGATTTGCTTTACTCATGTCTTTTACCTTCATAGAGGCTTGGACCTACCTAATAAATATACATGAATGGATAGAATGAGTTCCATTATAAAATCGCTAATAAAATGAAACCAAATTCCTGGAGCTTTTTTATTCATGTGCTTCCTTTTCTTTTTTCCTTTCATGTGCTTTTTTAACAATAAAACTTTTTAAAGGACTAGCCTTTTTGTGAAGTTTTCTCTTTTCTTGAACTCTTAAATGGTAAAGTAAGAGGTTTTAATCATGACATAAAAATAGTTCAGCATTCAGAAATCTATCAGTGTCATCCATCATACCAACAGGCTAAAGAAAAGTCATATAATCCTATCAGTTGACACAAAAAAAGGATTTGAGAAAATCCAACAGCTATTCATGATAAAAGCTGTCAGTTAGTAATAGAAGAGAATTACCTCAAGTTAAATAAAAAAGCATCTGCAAAAAACCTCTATAAATGATAATATTCTTAGTGGTTAAAGACTGAATGCTTTCCCCCTAAGATCAGGAACAAAGCAAGAATGTCCACTTTCACTGCTGTTACTCAGCATAGAACTGGAAGTTCTAGTCACTGCAATAAGGCAAGAAAAAGAAATGAAAGGCATACAGTTGGAAAAAGAGTAAATAAAACTATCCCTAACTGCAGATAACATGACTGTTTACATAGAAAATTCCAGGAAATCTACAAGTAAACTCCTAGAACTAATAAATGAGTTCAGTAGGATTGCAGGATACAAAATAAAGACAATCACATTTGACAAAAGTCAATCACATTTCTTTATAATACATTGAACATATGGAAACCAAAGTTACAAACACAGTACAGTTTACAATCACTCCAAAGAAAATGAAATCCGTAGCTATACACTTAACAAAACAAATACAAAATATGTCTACTGAAAATTACAAAAATGCTGATGAAGCATTCAAGGAAGACCCAAATAGATGTAGAGACATGCCATGTTTGTGGACTGGAAGATTTAACATAGTAGAAATTAGAAATGTCAGTTCTATACATTTAATGTATACATAATTGATGTATGCATTTAATGTAATTCTTATCAAAATTCAAGAAAGTTTTTTTTATAGACAAAGTCAAGGTTATTTTAAAATTTATATTCTAGCTTAAACAATCTTGACAAAGGAAAAAAAATGGAAAGAGCCTCTCTACCATATATTAGGGCTTACTAAATTAAATTGCTAACATAATCAAGACACTGTGGGGAATTCCCTGGCGGTCCAGTGTTTAGGACTCCATGCTTTCACTGCCAAGGGCTCGGGTTCAGTCCCTGGTTGGGGAGCTAAGATACCCCCCAGCCAAGCTGTGTGGCAAAAAAAAAAAAAAAAAAAAAGACACTGTGATAGCAAGGGGTAGGAGGAAGAGGATAGACACAGATAGGTGGAGCTGAAGAGGAAACCCAGAAATAGACCCACACAAATATGAGCAACTAATTTTCAATGGTGTTTCCAGAGTAATTCAGTGGAGGAAGTGTGGCCTTTCCAACAGATGATGCTGGAGCAGTTGACATCCAGAGACAAAAAAAATAAACCTTACCTAAACCTCACATCTTACACCAGAATTAACTCAAAATGGATTATGGGGTTAAATGTAGACATAAAACTATAGAACTTTTAAAGATAACATAGGAGAAAACCTTCAGGATATAGAAATTCTTCAGGCAAAGAATTCTTAGACTAGACACCAAAACCACAATTCATCAAAGAAAAAATTGATAAATTGGACCTCATCAAAATTAAGAACTCTTACTCTCCAAAAGACCATGTGAAGAAGATGAAAAGACAGGCTGGAGTGGGAGAAAATATTTGCAACCTCTATGTCTGATAATGGACTATCATCGAGAATATATATATATATACGCACACACACACATATATATACATATATATACATATATATATATATATATATAAAAAGAACTCTCAAAACTCAACAGTTAAAAATCTAATTACAATATAGGCAAAAGACATGAACAGACATTTCACTGAAGAGGATATACAGATGGCAAATAAGCCCATGAAAGGTGTTCAACATTATTGGCCATCAAGGAAAAGCAAATTAAAACTGCAGTGAGATATCACAGACAACTATCAGAATTACTAAAATAAAAAATTGTGATAACACCAAATACTGGCAAGAATGTGGAGAAACTTGAACACTCTCCTGGTGGAAATGTAAAATGGTATAGCCACTCCAGAAAACAGTTGGGCAGTTTCTTATAAAACTATATGTGTAGTTACTATATGACCCAGCAAATCTTGGGCATTTATTCCAGAAAAATGAAAATTTATGTTTACACAAAAGCCTATATACAAATGTTCATAGCAGCTGATTCATAATAGCCAAAATCCGGAAACAGCCCAGATGTCTTTCAACAGGTGAATGCTTAAACAAACTATTTTATATCCATATGTGTAATACTATTTAGCAATAAAAGAAACAAATTATTGATACATGCAACAAGTTAGATAAATCGCCAAGGAATTGTACTGAGTGACAGTGCCAATTCCAAACAGTTACATACTATATGATTCTATTTATATGAGTTTGAAATCTCATATTTTAGAAGTGGATAAACAGATTAGTGGTTACCAGGGATTAGGGAGTAGGAGGAGGGATGTGAATGTGCTTATAAGAGAGGCAACACATGGGATCCTTGGGATGGAACTGTTCAAAATCTTGACTGCGGGAATACACTAACACATGATAAAATTGTAGAGAAAGCAATATAGACACATACACAAATGAGACAAAATCAGACTGGGGCAATCTGAGTATGATCAGTGGATTGTATCAATGTCAATATCCTGGTTGTTTATACTATAGTATAGTTTCATAAAGTGCTACTGTTGGAGGAAACGGAGTAGAGTGGGATCTCTCTATTATTTCTTATAACTGCATGTGAATATACAATCATCTCAATAAATACCTAAACTAAAAAATAAATGCAGGGCTTCCCTCGTGGTGCAGTGGTTAAGAATCCACCTGCCAATGCAGGGGACACGGGTTTGAGCCCTGGCCCAGGAAGATCCCACATGCTGCAGAGCAACTAAGCCCGTGTGCCACAACTACTGAGCCCACGCTCTAGAGCCCATGAGCCGCAAGTACTGAAGCACATGTGCCTAGAGCCCGCGAGCCACAACTACTGAAACCCGCACGCCACAACTACTGAAGCCCATACGCCTAGAGCCTGTGCTCCGCAACAAGAGAGGCCACTGCAATGAAAAGCCAGCGCACCACAATGAAGAGTAGCCCCTGCTCATCACAACTAGAGAAAGCCCATGCGTAGCAATGAAGACCCAACACAGCCAAAAATGAATAAATAAATTTAGTTTTAAAAATTAATTTTAAAAATAAATAAATAAATAAATACAGATTTCCCTGGCAGTCCAGTCGTTAGGACTCTGTGCTTTCACTACCGTGGCCGGGGTTTGATCCCTGGTCGGGGAAATAAGATCCCACAAGCCACATGGCATGGCCGAAAAACAAAACAAAAAATAAAACGAATACTTTAGAGATACAGAGAAAAACTGTCTATGTAAGGCAGAAAGCAGAAGTCCTGGTAGAACTTGTCATCTTCTGATCAAATAAATATTTTGCATCTTCTCTAGCTGAATAGTTCTTAGAATTAAAAAAGAAGTGAAAGTTTGAGATGCATTAAGAACTATTAAAGCTTTATAACTCAATGCTCAAATGTGGTCCAAAAAACTGTCCTTATCTTAGCTGATTATCTTCATTGCATGTTTATCATTTCATTGGACAATGGAAATGACTGATTTCACACTGGAAAGTTGTAGTGTGAGAACTAATTCAGTGTTTGGTACTGATAAAATCATTAAGCTGAAGATCATAAATAATGACAGTTTTCTACGTGCAGTGTGTAACTGGTCTTTATTTCTTTTGGCAGCTTCTGGGCTGGCTGGCTGAGAAACTACCGACTCTCCGTTCCACCCCCACAGACCTTATCCTTTGTGTTCCCCACCTCTACTCCTGCCTAGAGGATCGCAATGGAGATGTGCGAAAGAAGGCCCAAGATGCCTTGCCATTCTTCATGATGCATTTAGGATATGAGAAAATGGCCAAGGCTACTGGGAAACTAAAAGTACTACTACTTGTTGCTGCTGTTAAAAGCCATTTAGAAAAATATTGAACATGAATTTATATAGGCAAAAGATCATATTACCTCCTATGAGTTTCAACTTGAAATCCCAATGAGAGCAGAAATAAAATATTTAGTAGTGTAGAACTTCTAAAGAACCTGCTGCCTTTGCAGGGATGAAAATTGTGACCTTCTAGAATGGAAGCTAATTTACTGTGACTTCATAATGTGTTACTTCTCGTGCACTATGTGCTGCCTCCCTTACTTCATTGGTATTTGAAAACTAGGAGCTCAAGGTTTTGACAGCAGATCTGTTAGTAAGCATAGCATGAGTATATCGTTTATGTGGCCTCTCACCTCTGTTATATTGTCTCCCTAGCCAACTTCTAAAGATCAGGTGTTGGCCATGTTAGAGAAAGCCAAAGCTAACATGCCAGCCAAGCCCGCTGCACCTGCTAAAGCAACTTCCAAACCCGTGGGAGGATCAGCTCCAGCCAAATTCCAGCCTGCCTCAGGTAACTCTTACTTTGAGAAGGTTAAAGGGGAAGGAAATAGCCAAGGGAACTCTTAAAGAAATCTAACCTTCCTTTTTTAATCACATTTCCTCATGGCTTAGATCCCAAGTCCTCCCTCCATCTCCTTACCCTCCTTTCATAAACATTTGTCAGGTTACCTGCTTTATGCCAGGAACTGTGCTGAGGGTTTAAGGATGATTAATTTGATTTCCAACTCCAAAAAGGAGTTTTGGAGTATCACAATGAAATACGCCAGAAAGCAAGTGCTCAGTCTTACTTCTAAGGTTTCCACAACTATTTTCTGCTATTGGATATTACAGTTAGAAGGAGAATTGGGACCATCTAGCTTAACCCTCTTTATTAACAGGTAAGGAACACCAAAGGTTAAGTGACTTGCACAAGGCCAAACAGCCAGCCAGTGCCTGAACCAGCAGAGACCTCTGCTTAACTCATTCATAAATGAGTTCCCCTTCCACTACACTTGGCTGTTTGCTGATCCATTCTAATATTTACTAAACTTCTTCAAGGGAAAATTCTTGATTTCTTCATCCTAATGTTAAAATTCCAAAATGTACAAATAGAACACTAACCTGTAACCACTGCTCTTCTAGACTTATTGCTTAAACAAAATAATAATATTCTGTTTAGTGGGGTAGAAATTATTGATGCTATAAAGTTAGAAATTTTACATGTGTAAAATTGTTGGTATCAAAGTATATATTCAGTTATAACATTTATTGGGATCTTGCTATATGTTATATATAGTTTACTATAGTATCAAAGATGATAGACTCTTCCCTTAAGGAAGTATCAGTCTAACAAAAAGGTTTTTTAACTGCTATTTAGAAAATGGTTTTAAACTGCAGTTTAAATGTTGATAAAGGAGATGTAGATTTTCTGAATTAATTTTCATGAGGAAATCGAGGAGAAAAAAGATTAGGGAAAAAAATCTAACTGAAAGCGCTTTAAAAATGGATACATTTGTTTAAAAAAAAACTTTTCAAAAAAATAAAATAAAAATAAAAATAATTTTTTTAATAGATATATTTAAAACTATTGGCTTTCTCACCATCATTATATATTTAACCTGCCCAGAATATAGTGATATTAGTTAGAGTTTGTATTTACAGTACATGCTTTTTTTTTCTCAAAGCACCTGTTGAAGATTCTGTTTCTGGCACTGTAGAACCCAAGCCTGATCCAAAAAAGGCCAAAGCTCTAGGAGTTTCCTCTAAAGCAAAGGTATGTTAATTCTGCAACTTAGATGTAGAATTGCTTTTAAGTGTTTTATACACTGAGTCATTCTTTTAGCAAAGATATATTACATATGAAAGATTATTACTACTCTTGATATTATCTAATTATAAAGTGTTTATTTATACAAGTTTCTGTGGCTCACTTTTAATGTTACCTCAAAACAAAGACTCCTATTCTCAAGAGCTACTGCCAGGGTTTCTGTCATCCAGGTCTTTGAGGGAGATTTTCAGTAGTAGGCAACTTCCTTTAAATTTGGCAGTTAAGTCATCATATTAGAAGGTGTTCTGATTAGACTAAAAGGAAGTATCTTCTGTCCCCACACCAATGGGATTGGATGCATCACCAGTCCTTTTAGCATCCATGCAGAGTTGGACAATTTAAAGAAATGTTTTCAAATGCTCGTCCTTAAATATCCCCTGGGTGGTTTTTCATTTAATTAAGTTTTTGAATCACAGCAAATTGTCATCAGTTTCTATATCAAGATTCAGAGCTTGTCACTGTATTCAGAGAATTGACTGTTTAATACTTACAAAAGGAAAATTACGGAACTGTGCAATCAGTAGTAAATCTAATAGTAAATCTAAATAGAGAAAACTATTTCATTAACTGCATGTAACTGATGAAAGTATGCAGAGTAGGAAATGTTTTATTATCCAGTACATTTATTATTACATCCACATTATAGAAGGGGCACTCTGTGGCCATTCTTCTAAATATTTGTTACTCATTTTCCCTCCCTATGCTTGGGTCCTTCAACTCAGTGAGTTAATTTAAATGGGTAATTATCTTCTGAACTATCCAGTGAAGCTGTTCTTTTCCTGTCCTTCTCCCTCTCCTCATCCCATATTTAACAAACGCTTATTTCAGTATTTTGATCACAAGTGCTTTGAAGTATTCTTGACTCTGTTCTTAATGCCACTTTCTTTTCAGTCTTTTGCAGTTTACGAAGCAGTTTCACATAAATGATCTCACATTTGTTTTGACTGAATGACTTAAGTGTTTGAACTAGAAAGAAATGCTGGCCTACTAAAAATAGCAGACTTTTGCTATATTTATAATATAATAATAATTCCAGTAATGAAATTCAAATTTTACCTTAAATATATATACCATGTGTTCACAATTTCTTTCCATCTGATACAAAGATTCTAAATCTTGGATTCTTTTTAAAAGCCACTTTTAAAAAAAAAATATCTATCTATTTATTTGTTGGCTGCATCAGGTCTTAGTTGAGGCATGCAGGATCTTTCGTTGCAGCACGCGGGCTTCTCTCCAGTTGTGGTGCGGGGGCTCCAGAGCGCGTGGGCTCTGTAGTTGTGGCACACGGGCTTAGTTGTCCCGTAGCATGTGGGATCTGAGTTCTCTGACCAGGGATTGAACCGGTGTCCCCTGCATTGTAAGATGGATTCTTAACCACTGGACCACCAGGGAAGTCCCTAAAAGCCACCTTAGTAACTTAAGTATTTAAAATGTTTCTAGCAAATTTCTCTCTAGAAACAGGTTCAAAGGGTCTCCAGTTATGGTAATGTTATAGAGATGCATTTTATATACAGAGAAACAGAAAAGTTTTCTCAGTTATGTGAAATGTGTGAATACCATTCAAAATGTCATTAATATGGAAAGCTGTAAACAGTGTTGAAGATTTCAAGAAAGAAAAGAACTATCCATTATATGTCAGTTATATCAATAATTTTTTTAAAAGAACTATCCAAGAAACAAAAATAGCCTGTAACCCAGACCAGTGATATATAATAGCAGCTTTTCCAACCACATCACATGCCAGCCCAAGGACTAACCAACAGTTACTTAAGAGTGCTATTAGAAACATTTTTAGAAAAGCTGTACACAAACATATCAAATGCAAGATTCTATGGTTCATTTGTTTGTTTCATTTGGAATATGATATAGAAAGGTGTCTCTGGTTTATATAGTGCCCTTTTGCTGGGCAGTAACAGCGAATTCCCAAGAAGTAGTCTAGCTAATCAGTATTCCCTGTACCTTGGTTGTAGACTGCACAAGGAAAGAAAGTGCCAAGCAAAACCAGCTTAAAGGAAGATGAAGACAAATCTGGTCCTATTTTTATTGTTGTTCCAAATGGAAAGGAGCAAAGAATGAAAGATGAGAAAGGATTAAAGGTAAGGAAGAAATAAGAATCTTCAGGAGTTTTTTGCTTGTTTGTTTTAGTTTCGTTTTGTAATCAAGAATAGTTTTTCTGTCTGAAATCATATCATTGTGAAATATCTAATAATTAACTGAATCTTTTGCTTATAAATTATATCTTGTTTCTGGAAGACTATTTTTGGGGGGTTTTTGGGGGGGTTTTGTTTGCTTTTAGAATCAAAGACTGGAAAGTAGTCACTGATTTTTTTATCAACTACACATATGTAATATGCTACTCCTTTATTTTTTCTTGTACCTGACACCTTAAAAGATAGATTTGGTAACTATATATGGCTAGTTTGATCATTTTGCTTTTGATGTTGTTTTGATTTTATTAATCATTTAAAACTTTTCAAAATATATACATTAGAATTTTTAAAAATTCAAACAATACAAAAAAAGTACAGAAAGTATGAAAAGCATGTCTCCCACTCCAGTCTCCCTACACAGGGAGGATGTTATTACCAGTTATTTTGTGTATTACTCCAGAAATAATATTCCATACCTATACAATCATATATATATATAAATGTATAGCCCTCGTTTTACACAGATGGGAACATGCCATACTCTTTGTTCTGAATCTTACTTTTTTCTTTTAATGGTATTTGAAATATATCTCTTAAAGATCATTCCATATCTGCACGCATGTATGCATTCATTCTGTTTATTGATGCATCATATGTATGTACCTTTCTTTATCCTCAACCCACTATGTTGAACATTTAGGTTACTCTAATCTTTCACTCTTATAAGCTATACTGCCATAGGCATCTTTGAATATAGGTTTTGTGCACATATGTAAGTATATTTATATTAAACTCCTAGAATAATATGTACATTTAAAATTTTGATAGATATTTCAAATTTGCCCTTTATTAAAATTGTACCAACAGTATCCACCGTGTTATACAATAATAGATCATTGATTTTTCTAGTAAGAATTGCTGAAAATTCTATTCCTAGAAGATTTTCAGAGTTAAGCTTCCAGAATTATGACAGACAGATTGAGAGTACATTTTGCATTCATACTTAATTATACATTAATCTTGGTGAATTTAAAAATATCCTATTAAACTGATTCCTGCAGCTGCTTTAGAGTTCTCTACCACATTTCAGTTGAACACCTTACAGCTCCTTTTCACTGTTTTTTTTCAGGTGCTGAAGTGGAATTTTACTACTCCGCGGGATGAATACATTGAGCAACTAAAAACTCAGATGTCTAGCTGTGTGGCTAAATGGTTACAAGATGAGATGTTTCACTCAGACTTTCAGCATCACAACAAAGCCCTTGCTGTCATGGTTGATGTAAGTTTGCAACAAAATAAATACGCATGAATCTCAGGCATGAAAATACTGAGCCCTGTGAAATAATCGGAAGTTTGCATGAATTGAGAAGGAACTGGAATACACCATGTTCTCTGTTTTTAGGGCTTTCTTATTATGTGATAGAATAAATGACTATATGTCTATAATTTGGGGTCTTAAATGGAGGCTTAAAAATCTATCATTTTCTTTTTGCACTGCAGTAAAATTTGAGAGTTACTTAACTAATAGAACTTAAATTTTTATACAGTCTAATTTGTGAGGGTTTTGTATTGTTTTGTTTCAAGCACTTGGAGAGTGAAAAAGAGGGTGTCATTGGTTGCCTGGATCTTATCTTAAAGTGGCTTACCCTGCGGTTTTTTGACACCAATACAAGCGTCCTAATGAAAGCCCTAGAATATTTAAAATTGCTCTTCACCCTGCTGAGTGAGGAGGAGTATCATCTTACTGAGAATGAAGCATCTTCCTTCATCCCCTATCTCATCCTCAAGGTAATGTGTTGTTCTCACTTTGGAAGATTACTCAAGTTCCCAGCTACTTCAGTTCCTATACTTTTATTCCCTCTCCCCTCTTCATTTATTGTATGATGATGATACCTTCCACCGCTCATTTTATTCTTTCAAGGTGTAGTGACACACAAGGGGGTACCTTTGCTACTCAGAAAATGCCTCACTTAATCATTATTTTCCTTGTTGACTAGGTCGGAGAACCAAAGGATGTCATTCGTAAAGATGTCCGTGCCATCCTGAACCGGATGTGCCTTGTCTACCCAGCCAGCAAGATGTTCCCCTTCATCATGGAAGGAACCAAATCCAAAAACTCTAAGCAGAGAGCAGGTAAAGCAACAATTTAAATTGAGCCCTACGTCTGCAACAGTGACCTCTAAAAGAAATAATTTATAGATGAACCAGGAAATTTCTTGATTCTAACCTTCTGGTTTGGACTGTGAGCGTGATGAGTTGCACGCTGGTGGGGCCACAGTATCAGGTGATACAGGCACCGCTCAGTACCACCCTGGTGACAAAATCAAGTGCACAGGGGCCATCTGACTCACAGGCATCTCTTTCTTCTAGGAGCACTTGCTATAACACCGTTGTTTCATTGTGTATTTTATAGAAGGCAGTAAACAAGGAAGAATTCAAGGCAGAGCCAGAATAAGACTTTAGACCTTCATGTATGCCAGGGAAAATGTATCTAGTAAAGATAGGTCTGTCTCTATGCCAAATCTCTGTTGAGTCTCCTTAATCTAGCCTTTCTCTCCCCAGAGTGCCTAGAAGAACTAGGGTGTCTGGTCGAGTCCTATGGCATGAATGTTTGCCAACCAACCCCAGGAAAAGCCTTAAAGGAGATAGCGATTCACATAGGAGACCGCGACAATGCTGTGCGCAATGCTGCCCTCAACACCATCGTCACAGTGTACAATGTACACGGGGATCAGGTGTTCAAACTGATTGGAACTGTGAGTGACTTTTCTCTGAACGTTTTCAGCATGTTGTGAATTGCAAGATCACTTAGGTGTCAAGTTTCATGCCATCTCAACTCTTAAGTTTTTACCACTTTTTGTTAAAACTCAACCTATCGATATGTCCTAGAATCCATATAAACCTTTGAGGGTGTCTCTGATTACTGTAGGACGTTTAGGCTGTGTTTTACTGGAAATTAGATTTTCTTTTCTGAGCATTCCCCTCATAACAATTTGCTTTAGATGAAAACTATTTTTGAATCAAGAAATCTGAGCTAGTCTGGGATTTAAATTCTGCCTGGCAATCTCCTCAGTAATTTTTAGTGCATTTATTTTCTAGTGAACAAGTACTCACTTGTGTATAATACGGATTCTGGTATCTGTCAGATCAAAAGGGTCTTGAGCTGCAGCTATGAGCCAGACTCTCCAAACATAGAAGGTTCTGCTTTTGACTCCTTACTTCCTCTGAGCCAATCACTACTATGGCTGGGCCTGTTCTTCACTCCAGTTACCTCTTAGTAGCACATGTATTTACCCTGTGCTTATATATTTTTACTTGTATTAATCTCATTAAATCCTCACTACAAGGCCAGTGAAGGAAATAAAGCAGATGGGAATTTTACAGATGACCAAAAGTGAAGCTTCTTGCCCATAGTGACACAGCTAGTTAGTGGTAACACCAAAAAATGAGGAAACTTCATTTAATTCTTGACCTTTTTATTTGTAGTTATTCATAGCCTTTCCTTTTCTGTCCTTTCCTTCTTTCATGTGTTCTCTTATATAGCAAATTAGGTTTCAGCAATAGTTGATTTTAAAATTATGTAGTGTTTTGAAAGGAAACTTACCCTAATGTACGAGGTTCTGTTTGCTTTGACATGAAAATGGATATTAATTCTTGGGTCTTCCAATTAGGTTTTTAATTCTCTTCATATTCTAGTAGAGGGGTGTGCTAATAAGTTAAATTTGGCCTCTTTTGACAGCTTTCTGAAAAGGATATGAGCATGCTTGAGGAGAGGATTAAGCGGTCAGCAAAGAGGCCTTCTGCTGCACCAGTAAAACAGGTGGAAGAGAAACCTCAGCGCACACAGAGCATAAGCTCCAATACCAACATGCTACGCAAGGGACCAGCTGAGGACATGTCTTCCAGACTCAAGTATGTGGATGGAGATAGTTGTCTGAGAGCATCTCTGTGGACTTTGCCTTGTGTGCTCAGAGCTTATCCTGTTACATAATCTTGAGTTCTTGCAGCCATTATCATGCATGACACAGTGTCTGGGTAAATGTCTTGTAACCAAATGTTAAATCCTTCAGTCTTCATTGTCTTTGTCTCAAAACCACTTCTAAATAGTCTTGTGCCTTCTTTCACTGCTTTTCCGTGGACAGAATTATGTATCGCACTTATAGGATGTAAGTACTGCCTGCTAATTTCTCATTAGCAGGGCTCTTATATCTTTCTAACTTCTGACTTGGATTCATCCCCTCTGGAGGGTATTGGTGTAGACTTTATAACCAGGTAGAGGGTGTCCAAGTATCCCATGAATCAAGCCTTCCCTGAAAGTCCACTGGCCAGCAGAAGTGTCAACTCAATGTCATGTGGCTAAAATATGGGCTCACCTTCTTCCTTGTGTTATGTTTGGTCGTGCACAGGTTCCTATTCATCAGATAAGGCTGAGTAAAATGCATGCAACCCAGAATTGGCTTAGGGACTCAAAAAACTGCCTTCTAAGCAAGATAGCTCTATTTTGGATCATATCATGAGTATAATTTTAACCAATTTGAATTTGGAGACTGTGAATATCTATTGCTTGGATGTAATGCTGGCCCTGACCTGAGAGTGAATATTCCTAAAAAGAGGTGATTGACTGTCCCTCAAGTATAAAATTTACTGAACACTGCATGGGACGATGCTTATAATTAGAAAAACGTAAACACTGGTTAAATTGGTAGAAAAGAACCAGGCAGTCTAGATAGATATTTCTTAAATTTTTGCCCAGAAGTAGTGAGCTTTGAGTCAATATAAATATTCTTTATTATTTACTGCCCCAACTGGAATAGCATACAAGGTTTGTTGGCTTTAGTGAGCTAGAGAGAATACTTACAACTTGGCAGTACTGTAAGTACAAGTCAGTCTTCTCTCTTAGGATACTCATGAACCAGTGTTGTTGCCCATTGAAGGCACTTGCTTAGACTCAAGGACTTAAATCATTCAGGGGGGCTGAAACCAGAAGTTGAACATCTGTCTTGCAGCTTTGGGGCAGCTGGCAGTGCTACTCTTGCCCTTTGGTTAAGAAGTCTCTTTTAGTTCAGGAGCCTCCTTTTGCTTCCCTTAGCCAAGCCCGAAGCATGAGTGGGCATCCTGAGGCAGCCCAGATGGTTCGCCGAGAATTCCAGCTGGATCTAGATGAGATTGAGAATGACAATGGTACAGTTCGATGTGAAATGCCAGAACTTGTTCAGCACAAACTAGATGACATTTTTGAACCAGTCCTTATTCCTGAACCCAAGTAAGTTAACCCATTTCATTTAAGTATATGCAGTTCATGATCATCAGAGTGTATATGTTGAAAAGAGCTCTCTGTGCAATTAGAACTTTTTAGAACAGATTACTATCTAACTAATAGCGGTTCTTTACTAAAACCTGGATCTAGTGGGGAATTGCATAATTCCAACTCATTGGGATACCTTAAAATAAAGATTGAATATTTTCCTTTGCTCCGCTCTCTAGGATCCGGGCTGTTTCTCCACACTTTGATGATATGCACAGTAATACAGCATCCACAATCAATTTCATTATCTCCCAAGTAGCCAGTGGTGACATCAACACAAGCATCCAAGCTCTGACACAGGTAATGGGAGTATTACCCATGACAGTAATTCCACTGGTGGGTATAAGGCTGTAATAGTGATGGTTGCACACTGGTTACAGTATTAAGGGAGGCAGGCAGTGTTCAGTACCTCCCTGATGAAAAAAGTGCACAGGGACCACTGCCAGGCATCACTTGCCTCGCAGGATAGAGCTGTGATAGAGCCTTGCTTTTTACAGTTGCATTCTTTCACCAGAGGCTGAAAAACAGCAATTGGTAGGAATCAGCTCTCATGGAACTTGCTTAGATTTTTGGTGGGCAGAGACAAACAAATAAAATATCAGATAATAGTAACTATTGTGTAAATATAACTCAAATGGGGTGATGGGAGAGAGGGAACTAAGTACTAGTTACTTAGATTGGTGGTTGGGGTTCAAGCAGAGGACAGCTAGTACAAAAACTCTAGGGTAGGAATGACCTTGGTGTGGTCCAGGAAACAGTACAGGCCCGTGTGCCTGGAACGTAGTGGGCAAGAGAGAGAATGGTACAGAATGAGATTTGAGAGGTGGATAGAGACCAGATCATGTGGTGTTTTAAAAGCCCTGAGGGAGGTTTTGGATTTTAAGTGTGATGGGAAGCCATTAGAGAATTTTGAGGAAAAAGAAGCTGCATGTTTTTAAAAAGCCTTTCTCTTCTTCCTCTGCTTCCCTTCCCTAACAGTCTAGTCATAAAGCCAGGAGGAGGGTAAAACAAGGTAGGCACCTACCTTGTGGCAAGGGGGTGGGAGTAGAGAGCCACAGTGGCCCAGTGTGAGGGTCTTCAAGCCCAAACGTTGTGAGGAGGCTGTCATTCAGGAGGGGTGACACACAGCCGGGATCAGAGCCAAAGCAGGACGAGGAAGATGTCCGTGGGGGGAGCCAGTGTGGCATGTAGGACCCCAGGCAGGGTGAGGAGGACATCCATGTGTGCTGGAGGGGAGCAGGGCGGCATGCGGCTGGCTCAGAATAGGGAGTCAGAGCCAAAGCAGAAGATGTGGGCCTGGGGAACAGCTGGTGGCAGAGGTGGGAGATTGGTTACAAACAAAGGGATTGGTCAAATAAATAAATATAATAAGGAAAATGGGAGCCAAGTTTCTTACTGTCAGAGAAGGGTGATACAAATATGGAAGGACAAGAAAATTGAAACTCTGGTGTTGGACCGGAATTAGATGTGTCAGTATGAACTCATGGTTTTCAATACACAGATGTAGAAATAAATACCAATGTAAATGTATGTGCGTATGTATATATGCGGCATATAAATGTATGTTACAGATGATATGCATATATTCCCTAGCTCTTTCCACTGAGAGGACCTGAGAACAGCAACACACCAACAGCAATGCGCACCCCCAGATCTTGTCTCCTAAATACCACTTTCCTCTAAAAGGAATAACAGCTCCTTAAGAAGTGGCAGATTCCAGAGCTGAATCAGGGAAAGTACTGGATGATTCTGGAGTATCTTGTGCTAGACAGCAAGGATAGGCTCAGAGAATTGTAGGGACGTGTCAGAAGGACACACAGGCCAACTAGAACAGACTCCCTGTTGGAAGAGAGCACAGTTTGAACATCAAAATAAATAATAATAGTAATGAGTTATAACCCCATAAAGAATACAATTTGTAAATGTATTGAATTTAATAAAATAGGAAACCACAAGTCCATGCACATATAAGCTAATTAAAAATTTGAAGAGAAATGGAATATTTACATAGTTTCATAATACCTCTCCACAAAATACAAAGGACTAATATATTAAAAGTACCCCCAAAATACAAAATACCAAGAATAATTTGACAGTAGAGAAGCCTAGCAGATACCACCTTGAGTGATCGAAGTAAACATCATCAATCATATGACAAAATGAAATAATGTACCACCTGATAGGATCCAGTGGGAATTCTGCATTACTTCGCTGAGATTCCTGATGTCGTCTATTCATGAGAAAACATCAGACAAGTGCAAATTGAGGGACATTTTCAAAATCTCAAGGTGAAGAAAGTCAAGGAAAGACTGAGGGAACTGGTCTAGAGTGCATGATTCTAGATGGGCCTTTCGCTATAAAGAACATAATTGGGGCAACTGGAGAAAATGGGATAGAGCCTGAGGATTAGGTGGTAGTAACATCAGTATTCCTGATTTTGATCCTTGTATCATGATTATGAAAGAGCATGTCTTGTTAAGAAGAAATATATGATGGGACTTCCCTGGTGGTCTAGCGGGTAAGACTCCATGCTCCCAATGCAAGGGGCCCAGATTCGATCCCTGATCTGGGAACTAGATTCCACATGCATGCCACAGCTAAGTTTGCATGCTGCAACTAAGAAGCCCGCATGCCACAACTAAGAAGTGCACATGCTGCAACTAAAGATCCCACGTGACACAACTAAGACCTGGCGCAGCCAAAATAAATAAATGAATAAATTTTTTTTTTAAAAAAAGGAAGAAATATATGCTGAAGTATCAAGAGGGTCATGGAGCATCAGACTGACAACTTGCAAATGATGCAGGATTTTAAAAAGTTCTTTTACTGTACTTCCAATGTTTCTATAATGTTTGAACTTACTTTAATTGGGGAAAAAGTCACTTCTGGCCACTCCATAGAGACCAGATTATAGGCAGGGCAAGAGTGGATTCTGGGAGGCCTGTTAGACTATTAGGAAGCTATGGTCAAAATTCATATGAAAGATATGTGCACTAGGACGATCATTGTGGAGAGGAAGAAAAGTGAATGGTTTCAGGGTATCTTTCAGAGGTAGAGTCCACAGGACTTGGTGATAGATTGGATATGAAATGTAAGGGAGGAGAGGAATCAATAGTAACTCCTTGCTGTTTGGCTTGAGCAACTGGGTGGATGGTGGTGCTGTGTACGGAGATGGGGAAGGATGGAGGAAGAGCAGGCTTGAGAGATTGGAAATCAATAGATACGTCTTTGCTGTGTTAGGTCTGAGCAGAAGGGCAGAACCAGAATCCCAGCACAAGGTTTTTGATGTTGCTTGACAAATAGTCTCCTGTTAACGCTTTCGCTGTTGGAAGAAAACAAATGGCAGGGAGTCTGGAAAATAGTGACTTGAATGCATGCATCCCTGTTGCCTTTCTCTATCAACTTCAGTCCAAACCCATTTGCCTTTTCTGAGCAGGAGGAGCTGGTGGGTCTGGTGGGTAGTATCTGAAGTGTCTAAGCAAATCTCAAGCCCTATCTGGTACAAGTACAAGACTTTTTCCCATATGGGCCTAAGGAAAACTTGATGTTCAATAGTGCAGAGCCCAGAGAAGAGGATCAAAACACCAGAAATCCTGGAGAGAGATCTCTCTTCATCTGTGGAGATCGGTAGGTGCCCTAAAGGGCAGCGGTGGCTCATGTGAGTGCTAATAGGAGTAGCTGGTGTTCTCCCTTTGCCCCTAAGGAGCTACAGGGAGCTGAACAAAAAGGCTGAATTCACTCTCTGAGCCTGGCAGTCTCTGACTTTTGTACCTTTAGAGACCAAAGAGCAGAAATGCCGGCTCTTGGTACTTTGCCAAACGACTGACAGCTTGCCAGTTGGCATACCACAAGCCTACAAGGGCAGAAATGCTCTATCTCCCATTTATTGCCATTGTTGAGGGTTTCCAAAAGGTAGACCCAAGACTGAATCTTGAATATGTAAAGAGTAATAACATGCCTTAAGGCACCCAGTAACTGGGAAGAAGAATAAAACAAAATAACCAGAACAGCAATGTCCTGGCAAAATGAAATTGCTAAAGGAGACAAGATGACCACAATGGGGAAGGGCATGGGGTGCAGAAAGATTCTTCCAAGCAAAAAAACCATGGTTTTAGAGTTTTAAAAAATTGAGTAGATGGACTGAAGGAGATAATGATCACTACAGAAACGGAATTAGTGACCTGAATGACAAGAGTGACAAGATCATTCAGTGCGCAGAGGACTCTCTTTTAAACAAATGATGGTGGGAAAAATGTTTATCCACATGCAAAAGAATGAAGATGGACTCATACCATATACAAAACTTAACTCAAAATGGATCAAAAACATAAGAGCTAAAACTATAAAACTCTTAGAAGAAAACAGGGGAAGACCTTCATATAGTGATTTTGGCAGTGATTTCTTGGATATGACACCAGGCAACTAAAGAAAAAATAATTAAATTGAATTTCATCAAAGTTAAAACATTGTATGCATCAAAGGACACTATCACAAGAATGAAAAGGCAACCTATAGAATTAGAGAAGATATTTGCCAATCATATATCTGAGAAAGGATTAATATCCAGAATATGTAAGAACTCCTATAACTCAATGACAAAAAAAACAAAACCCAGTTCAAAAATTGGCAGAGGACAGGAATAGACATTTCTCTAAAGAAGATACACAAATAGCCAATAAACAAGTAAAAAGATGCTCACCATCATTAGTCATTAGGGAAATATAGATCAAAACCACAATGAGATACCACTTCACACCCATTAGGATTTTTTTTTTTTTTTTAAATGGGAAATAGCAAGTGTTTGCCAGGATGTGGAGAAACTGTAATCTGTGTGTATTGCTGGTGGGAACATAAAGTAGTGTAACCATTGTGGAAAATAGTTCAGCGGTTTCTCAAAAAGTTAAACATAGAATTACAATAAGATCCCCAGATCCCCTCTTAGAAAGCAGGGATTTAAACAAATACTTGTGCACCAATGTTCACAGCAGCATTATTCACAATAGCCGAAAGGTGGAAACAATCCAAATGTCCATCAACAGATGAACAGGTAAACAAAATGTGATGTGTATATAAATTTATATATACACAATGGAATATTATTCAGTCATAAAGAAGAATGAAATTCTGACACATGCAACAACATGGATGAACCTTGAAAGCTAAATTATGCTAAATAAAATTAATCAGGCACAAAGGGACAAACATTATATGATTCCACTTATTTGAGGTACCTAGAATAGCCAAATACAGAAACTAGAATAGAGTTTACCAAGGGCAGGAGGGTTGATAGAGAGTTATTATTTAATGGGTACAGATTCTGTTTGGGATAATAACAAAGTTCTAGAAATAGGGATGATGGTTATACAACATTGTGAATATACTTAATGTCATTGGATTGTATACTTAAAAGTGGTTAAAATGGTAAATTTTAGTTATATATATTTTACCATAATAAAAAAAATAAAACCCTGAGCAACAAAAAATTAAAGTACCTAGGAGTAATCAAGCAGTGTATAATATGTAAGACCTTGACAGAGAAAATTTTTAAGTTTTGTTGAATGACATTATTTTGTTGCGTTTCCAAATAAATAGAAATATACTATGTTCTCAAGATTCAGGATTATAAAAATGCCAGCTTCTCCTCAAATAATATCTGTAAATTCAATGCCATTCCAATCAAAATCTTAACAGTTTTTTTTCTGCAGTTGAGAAGCTGATTCTAAAATTTATATGGGAAATCAAAGGGCCTAGGAATAGCAAAGACAGTTTTATTTTAAGACAATTTTTAAAAATAAAAACACAGGGCTTCCCTGGTGGCGCAGTGGTTGAGAGTCTGCCTGCTAATGCAGGGGACACGGGTTCGAGCCCTGGTCTGGGAAGATCCCACATGCCGCGGAGCGGCTGGGCCCGTGAGCCACAGCTGCTGAGCCTGCGCGTCTGGAGCCTGTGCCCCGCAACGGGAGGGGCCGCGATAGTGAAAGGCCCGCGCACCGCGATGAAGAGCGGTCCCCGCACCGCAATGAAGAGTGGCCCCCGCTTGCCGCAACTGGAGAAAGCCCTCGCACAAACCGAAGACCCAACACAGCCAAAAATAAATAAATAAATAAATAAAGTAGGGAAAAAAAAAATTATAAAAAAATAAAAATAAAAAAATAAAAAAATAAAAACACAGTGGAGAGGATTTACATCACTGGGTATCAACAGTGATTATAGAGCCACTGTAATTAAGTAAGTGTAGTCCTGGCCCAGGGAAAAGCAGACAGACCATTGGGATGGAACAGAGAGCCCAGAAATAGACTCACATCTGAAGGAAACTTAGAGCAGAGGAGTCATTAAAAACCTCTTAACAAATGCAAAAAGTAAAAGATATACTGACCAAATTCTTTGCTGATAACCCAACAAAATTTTTAGTAAATGATATTAATATCACAAAAATATTGGCTACTTGGAAAGTATGAAACATCCTCCTAACTCTTTCATCAAAAAAAAAAAAATCAAAACTCTTAGCAGTGAAGGAAAGCATTTCACTCTACAGCTATACTCTGAAGCTACTGAACTCAGAAAAATATATTGCATGAAATGCATTTATTATTGAAGAAAGGCTAAAATAAAGGAACTTAGTACTTATACTTAGAAATTCAAAAAATAAAAAATAAATCAAAAGAAATTTGAGAGCTAAAATTCATGAAATAGATTTTAAAGATAATAAATCTAAAAGCAGGTTCTTGTTAAAAAAAATTAAAATTAAAAATCCTGTACTAGCCTGATTAGAGAGCAAAAATGTAAGTATCAGGGATGAAGAAGGAACCAACCATAGATGTGGAAGAGATTTTTTTTTTAGATAAGATAACACACATGTAACCCTGTAGAAACTTGAAACAACTGATCCCCCTCCCAAATTTTTTGAAATAACCAAGGAATTTAGGGAGACCATTAAAAAATAAGGAAGGAAACCCAGAACCTAAAAAGAAAAGACAAATTGGATCATTTAAAAATTTTAAGATTTTAATCTGGAGAAATTTACCATATACTGTCAATAAACGAGTGTTATATTGTGGAATGTATTTGCATATGACCATATTGACCAATAAAGGATTAATAGCGACAGTAAACAGAACTCTTATGAACTCTTGAGAAAAAGAGAACCTAATAGAAAAAAAACTAATTCAAGGATATGAATAGGCAAATCACAGAAGATATCCAAATGGCCAGTAAACACATGAAAAGATGTTTAGCACCTCCCCCACCACAGAAACGCAAATTAAAGTAACAATAGATGATCACTTATTTTATTTATTTATTTATTTGTTTGTTTATTTATTATTATTTTTTTGGCCACACTGTGCGGCATGCGGGATCTTAGTTCCCCAAACAGGGATCAAACCCTCGCCCCCTGCATTGGGAGCGTGGAGTCTTAACCACTGGACCACTAGGGAATTCCCAAGATAATCACTTTTAAACCATCAGAGTGACAGAAAGTAAAATGAGTAATAAAACATACAGCTGATAGAGACGCTGAAAAAAACAGTACTCTCATACATTAAACGTAGAAATGTGAATTACATGTTAGTGCCTTTTTAAAGAAAGCAATATAGTAATATATATTATACCGTAATTTAAAATGTTTCATCCTTCAGCCTAAAAAGTTAAACTCTTGGTGCACTTTTTTTTTTTTTTTTTTTAACTTATTTGGCGGTGCCGGGTCTTAGTTGCAGCATGCAGGGATCTTTGTTGCCGCGTGCAGAATCTTTGTTGCAGCTCGCAGGATCTTTAGTTGCGGCATGCGGGCTCTTTTAGTTGCTGCGTGCGGGAATCTAGTTCCCTCACCAGGGGCCGAACCCAGACCCCCTGCACTGGGAGCGTGGAGTCTTAACCACTGGACCGCCAGGGAAGTCCCATGGCACACTTTTTTTTTTAGAAATTAAAACACAAGTACCTTGGGATATATATACACAAAGATGTTTATTGTAATATTATTTATAGTGGACAAAATATCCAAACTGGAAAGATGTTGAAACAGTCGGAATGATTAAGTTTTGGTATGTGCACATGTGGACTATTATGCAGCCTTTAAAAATAGAACCGTTTTGGGCTTCCCCGGTAGCGCAGTGGTTGAGAATCTGCCTGCCAATGCAGGGGACACAGGTTCGTGCCCTGGTCTGGGAAGATCCCACATGCCACGGAGCAGCCGGGCCTGTGAGCCACAACTACTGAGCCTGCACGTCTGGAGCCTGTGCTCGGCAACAAGAGAGGCCGCGATAGTGAGAGGCCCGCGCACCGTGATGAAGAGTGGCCCCCGCTTGCCGCAACTAGAGAAAGCCCTCGCACAGAAACGAAGACCCAACACAGCCATAAATAAATAGATAAATAAATAAAGCATGACACATATTAAGCAATGTGAATACCATCAAGCTTTCATCATCATTTGAAAAAAAAAAATAGAACCGTTTCTGTTGACTTTAGGGATTTTCATAATTTTCTGTTAGGAAGGCTAGATGCAGAGAAGTGTATGTACTATAAATATTCTTATGGAATAAACAGTGCCCTAAACCTTGACCCTATCTATGTGTGCATGTGTGGTTATAAATGATTCTGTGAACATGAAAGAATATATATCAGGTTGTTGATGTTAATTACCTTGGAAAAAGAGTAAGCCCCCCTCCAAAAAAATATATATTTGTTTTTATTTTGTCCATGTTGAAACAGAATTGTTAAACAGTTCCAGTTATATAAAATTGTATGTGCTTATGGGTATACATGCATAAAGAAATGAAAGTAGGACCACTGGCTTCCTCAACACCAGAGGGCACTATTCACATTGCAGTCTGTATAAATGGTGACCCCTGGAGTTGTGCAGTATAGCAGCCCTGCATGAAAGGATGGTCATGAAGATTATTGGCATGATTGTCTCAGGGTATAATTTATGTAATCATAAAAATAAAGATCTTATTACAGTAGTGAATAGGAAATACATGTTTTTCCCATAGTAAATAACATTTTACCATTAGTGACAACCAGTCTACTGAACCAAAAAGAACCTGGATCCAGTTGTAGGAAACCTGAGTTTTGAGTTTGAACTAAGTAGCCTGATCTTACTGAGCCTCACTTTTCTCATATGGTAAATGAAGATCTTACTTTACTCTCAGTCCTGTCTACCTCTTAGAGCTGTTGGAATGATCAAATGAGATAACGGGTATAAAAACACTCTCTTTAATAAATTAGCATTTAAACATAAGGATTATTATTCCTTAAACTAGATGGTGAGCCTCTTAGGAGCTGCAGTTAATTCACCTAATAGTCTTGCTCTTTAAATATTTGTTGAATGATTGAGTCCCTAAGGACTAGTTATTTATATGTAAGGTGACTGGGTTTTTTCAAGCTAAGATACTAGAAGTGCTTTGCTAATAAATACTACAGAGACTTACAGTATCTTCCTGCTACTTAGAAGTATGAAGCTTGGAAAATACATCTTGGATTTTTGTTATCAGATCGATGAGGTCCTGAGACAGGAAGACAAAGCAGAAGCCATGTCTGGCCATATTGATCAGTTTCTGATAGCCACGTTCATGCAGCTGAGACTCATCTACAACACACATATGGCAGATGAGAAATTGGAGAAGGATGAAATCATCAAGTTGTATAGCTGTATCATCGGCAACATGATTTCGGTAAGGACACCTCTGCAGATCATGAGCTTCCCTTCAGTCTCTCATCCCACCCAGGTTCTCAGGCCTGAGTTGGTTCAGATGTTCCAGTGAAACATGTGAAACGTATGTCATTTGTGGAATTTTACATGTAAGCCATTGGCTACTTCCAGTGGATGTTGGGCAACACTCCAGCTTACCTTATTGTTAGGATACTTACAGACTACCTGAAATTCTGCTTCCTGCCAGTTTCTTCATCAGTCATGGTTGGGCCTTAGCTGGCTTTTCACAGACGACTGCTCACATTAAAAATACTTTTATAACAGGAAGGAAGCACACCAATTAATTTTGGCTATTCTTGGCAATTTGGGAGAGTGTAGTGATTTTTATTTTTTCCTAATACTCTGAATTTTTATAAATACAATATAATCATTTATTAGAATATGCCACCCATGTTTATCTTCCTTGATCTGTATATTGAGTTTCATGCCTCTCTAACGCAATTATGATTGGATAGCTGTTTCAGATAGAAAGCCTCGCCCGAGAGGCCTCCACTGGAGTTTTGAAAGACCTGATGCATGGCCTCATCACCTTAATGCTGGATTCTCGAATTGAAGATCTGGAGGAAGGGCAACAGGTGATCCGCTCTGTGAACCTCTTGGTGGTGAAAGTTCTGGAGAAGTCAGACCAGACCAACATCCTGAGGTATATCTGTACTCTGAGCATTAGAGCCTGGAACAGCCTCTTTTGTCTACCCATAGAAACCAGGAGGCACTTAGATCATTTGTAAGCCTGATAAGTTGATTTATTACTCTTCTCTTCCTCAAGAGAAGGTATTCCAACCTGAGACAGCAGTTAAAGCTAGTTAACAACTCAGTAAACTAGCCAGTATTATATGAGTTTTCTAGAATAGGACTGTGGAGTTTGTCAGTTACCTTCTCTTCTGTGTACATTTCATGTACATTTCTTTCTTTCTCAGCTACCAGTGACAATAAAAAATAGTGACAAGCTTTACCATTTACCAAGTGGTAACTTAAAAAGCTTAAATGATGTTTATTTTCTTAATGACTGAGTGGCAAGTAATCAAAGACAATTCCTAATCCATGAGCTCTCAATTTCTCAGATGGATGAAGAATTCTTACACTTGGCTTTCTTTTTTTTTTTTTTTTATTTTATTGTATTTATTTTTTATACAGCAAGTTCTTATTAGTTATCTATTTTATACATATTAGTGTATATATGTCAATCCCAATCTCCCAATTCATCCCACCACCACCACCCTCTTGCCACTTTCCCCCCTTGGTGTCCATACGTTTGTTCTCTACATCTGTGTCTCAATTTCTGCCCTGCAAACTGGTTCATCTGTACCATTTTTCTAGATTCCACATATATGTGTTAATATTGATAATGGTTTTTCTCTTTCTGACTTACTTCACTCTGTATGACAGTCTCTAGGTCCATCCACGTCTCTACAAATGATCCAATTTCGTTCCTTTTTAATGGCTGAGTAATATTCCATTGTATGTATGTACCACATCTTCTTTATCCATTCGTCTGTCAATGGGCATTTAAGTTGCTTCCATGATCTGGCTATTGTAAATTACACTTGGATTTCAATTACTGATTTTAATTGGAATGCAGGTTTGAAACTTATTAATGTCGTTGTGTTGGGTTTGTTTTCTAGCGCCCTACTTGTTTTGCTCCAAGACAGCCTGCTAGCAACAGCCAGTTCTCCCAAATTCTCAGAGCTTGTTATGAAGGTGAAGTTGAAATAATTTGATCTCTTTCTTTCAAAGTGTGGGGAAAGAGGAGTTGGAACTAACTCAAATCAGTCAAGGCACACCTGAAAAATATAGTTGCTCTCCATTTTTCCCTTCCTCCAATTTATACCCCTAGTTCAGGCCTAAAAAATTCCTGGCCTCAAACGGTGAAAAGGAAGAGCTATTTTGTAAATATCTCACCAGTTCTCCAAGAATCAAAAGGCAAGAAGTTTGATGAGACAAATTTCATTTCTTTTGGGGGAAAAGATATGTATAGATTTATAATGTTTTGGTCTATTTTTAGAAGAGCAAATGAACACATCTGTAACATTATAATACTGTTATTATACTGTAATAGTGTAAGATATTTTGTTTTTTCAGGTTAGATTTGATTAGGTAATATGAACTACTCTACTCTCGGGTACCAAACAAACCCAAGACAGAACTTCCACATTTTCTCATCATTTAGGGGCCCATCTCTAGGGAGTGGGAAGGAGGAATGGAGATGGTCAGGTAGATGGCTCGTCACATGTTAGCCAGTGACATGGTTGAAGTAAATAAAACTGTTCGTGTTTAGCAGCTGAACTTGAAAGATGAGGTGCCACATTCATATCCCTGACCATCTTTTAGAAGTGATCCCAGAGCTTAGGGGAAATGAATGGTGACAGAGATTATTCTCATTCTCACTTCTCATTAGAAGTGACTCCTTCTAACTTTTGTTTCTTTTTTCAATAGTGTCTCTGGAGAATGGTTCGACTACTGCCTGATACCATCAACAGCATTAATCTGGACAGAATTCTTCTGGATATACACATTTTCATGAAGGTCTTCCCCAAAGAGAAACTAAAGCAATGCAAAAGTGAATTTCCCATAAGGACCCTAAAAACGCTGCTGCACACTTTATGCAAATTAAAAGGGCCCAAGGTGAGTGAGAACAGCAGCCATTCCCAAGGGAGCTTGAGAGAACCTCACGGATGTGGCATCGCTGCCATTGAATGTGCACGTTTCTTCCTCAGATCCTAGACCACCTAACAATGATTGACAACAAGAATGAGTCAGAGTTGGAGGCCCACCTCTGCCGGATGATGAAGCACAGTATGGACCAGACCGGGAGCAAGTCTGATAAGGAAACAGAAAAGGGAGCATCTCGAATTGTGAGTGTCCTGACTTGAAAGATTGAGGGATGTGATCTTGTCAAAGGGATAAGCCACCGGAGCCTTTCTTTCTCAGGGCCTGAGATGAAGGCTCAGGGATTGGTCCAATCACCTTGATGTTTTCAAATATAAACTATAACCTTGGGCTTTTTGTTCCTAAGAAAGGTTTCTTTATCTGTGCCTAAGGCACTGGTCCCTAGATAAATCCACTGTGAGCTCTAATTAGGGAGGGACTTTCCTTATCAAGTTTAATTGAAAACCTGAGATTGTTAATGTTTCTGCTGCAGCTCCTGCAGCACTGGTGCTTCTGTTATTTGCAGGAACATACCTGGAAGGTCTGAATTTGAGATATTTTCAGTTTTTATCCAACCACTGGTTCCTAATTAATAACTCAGGTCTAACCAATCATTCCTTCTTGTGTCTTTAGGATGAAAAATCATCAAAGGCCAAAGTGAATGATTTCTTAGCTGAGATTTTTAAGAAGATTGGCTCTAAAGAGAACACTAAAGAGGTGAGAGGGAAAGGGTTGAGAGGGAAAGGGATCTGCTTTATGGAAAAGAGTCACTAACAGCCATCCCCACCTCTTCCTTTTTCTTGTTAACCAGGGCCTAGCAGAGTTATATGAATATAAGAAGAAATATTCAGATGCTGACATTGAACCATTTCTGAAAAATTCCTCACAGTTCTTCCAGAGCTATGTTGAGAGAGGCCTTCGGGTGATTGAGATGGAGAGGGAGGGCAAAGGCCGTATTCCCATTTCAACAGGTATGGTTTCCTCTGGTAGCTTCAGGAATAAGCTCAAAATAGCTCCCAGCGTCAGCAACTGGAGGTTTTTGATGGGTTTACATTTATATCCGTGCACCTCAGTACTTAATGGTCACCAGTGATGCAGAGAGTAGTCAACTCTCAGTCACCTGCCTCGACCCATCGTCAGTGTTTGGCAACAGCAACGTTCTCTACCCTTCAAACAGTTTCTCCCCTGGGCTCCTGGTCCTCCGTGCTCTCTTGCTTTCCTCCTTCCTCGCTACTATTCCCCCTTGGCCTCTCTGACAGATTCTTCCTCTCCCTGAACTCTTAATGTTGACGTCCCCCTGGATTCTGTCCATGATTCTCTCTTCTTTCTTACTCTCATTCCCTTAACTAATCCATCTACTCTCATCACTTTAAATACCATTTCTATGCCAGCAAAGCCCGATTTTGTCCAATGTCCAGCTCAGACCTCCTTCCTGATCTCTGCTGATAGATCGTGCGTGACATCTCGCGGGGTTTCTGGTATAGTAGACATCATAAACTCAGCGTGTCAAAGACCAAGCTCCTGATAATCCCCCAAAACCTGCTCCATTTGCATTCTTCTCCATCTCACTGGATGGCAACTTTGTCCTTCTAGTTTGCTCAGACCCCCAGCTTTTGAGTATTCTCTTTTTCTCTGTCAGGAAATCCTTTTGGCTCTACCTACAAAACATACACAGAATCCACCCACACTTCTCATCTCCTTCACTGCCACTGCCCTGGTCTGAACAGCATCTTCTCTTACATGGATTACAGCACTCTCCTACACCATCTCCCCGCTGCCACTCTTGCCTCCCTGTAGTCATTTCCACACATAGCGTCAAGACAGCGCTCCTCAAACATTTTCCAAAGGCTCTCCCTTTCACTCAGCGGAGCAAAAAGCCTTACAGGAAAGGCCTGTGAGGTCTGACATGATATGGTCCCCTGATACCTCTAGAACTGCCTCTCTCCTACTCTCTCTGACTTCTGTTCCACTTCAGCCTCAGCAGCCCCCTTGCTGTTCCTGGAAGGCACCAGGCGTACACCTTCTTAGGGCCTTTGCACTGGTGGTTTCTTGCATGTAGATTGCTCTTCTCCACGACAGTCTTTGTTTCCTCCACATCTTTGTCACTGCCTCAGTGAGGCTTCATTTAAAATTTACAACCTACCCCTCACCCCCCCATAGTACATAACCTCCTCTAACACACCATGTAACATAATGTTTATTAGATTAATTATGTGATGTCCGTCTGTGCTAGAATTTAAAATCCACAAGGGTGGGAATTCCATGGCGGTCCAGTGGTTAGGACTCTGTGCTCTCGCTGCTGAGGGCCTGGGTTTAATCCCTGGTCGAGGAACTAAGATCCTACAAGCTGCGTGGCAAATCAATCAGTCAATCCACAAGGGTAAAGATTTTTGTCCGTTTTGTTGCCTGGCATGTGGTGGGCACTCAGTAGGTATTTTGTTTAATATGTGAGTGAATGCTTATCCCAATGTTAAGCTGAAATATTACTGTCCCCCCAGTGAAAACGCCTGTACTGGTGAGTTACTGCTCAAGGATCTAGGGACAAAAGGAAGATTTAAGTGGTATCAGTTACAAAAAATAGCTGTCAAGAGCCTTAAACAAAAAAAAAGACCCAACTGCTAAAGTTCCCTCATCATATAGAGTACAGCCCTCACATTGGTCCTGCATTTAGTTCTTTCTGAGTTCGGTGAAGCTCACCTACTTTTACATTCTAAAATTTGTTTGCCTATGAAACTGTTCCTTTGTGGTTTTCAGATTCCAGTCATGTTCTCTCTCACCATGTATCCTTCTAGGCTGCAGCATCAATTGTATTCTCTTAAATTGTTTCTTTTTGTTCTTGTTTTTTCTTTGTTTTTTAATATTTTTTTTAACATTTATTTATTTATTTATTTGGCTGTGCCCGGTCTTAATTGCGGCATGCAGGATCTTCGATGCCGTGTGCAGGATCTTCGTTGCAGCATGTGAGATCTTTAGTTTCGGCATGCATGTGGGATCTAGTTCCCTGACCAGGGATCAAACCCAGACCCCCTGCATTTGGAGCACGGAGTCTTAGCCACTGGACCACCAGGAAAGTCCCTTTGTTGTTTGTTTTTCCAATAGTTGTTCTTGTTTTTAACACCTTAAATTACCCCTCTCCGAGACCTGGAGTCTCCTTCTTGAAGCACAGCAAGCAGTGTCCAGTAGCCACATGTGGACATCCCATGGTTGAGCTGATCAGGGTAGAGCCTCCGTTTCTCATTTCCAGAGTCCTTTCTTGTGATGTTCAACATTTGCAACACAGGCATGTAACCCCCACTGGTAACTGAATGCCTTAAAGTGTTCAGTCTTCTCTTATTGCTGCCTTTTGCATTAGTCTTCATTTTTCACCCTCCTCTCAGAGTGTTCTCATCTGTACATTAAAAGATTCCTTTTTCCCTAGAGTAACCTCTTTTGTCAGTTTACCGTTTTTCTTCCCAGTACTTTATCTTTTGACTAATTTAATGCCTTTTCATTGATGTCAAACTGGATATTTTAAATGCCTGCATTTTTTGATTGTTCCTTCTCAGAAATTTAGAACTGTGATGGATTTTGGTTTGGTTTGGTTTTGGTTTTCCCCTCTACTGCCAGAATATTAATCTCAGATGCTCCAGTTCCTACCCCTCCTTTGTTGGACACTGCAGTTTACCCCTCTTCCTTATGAATAGACAGTAGCCTTGAGCTCCTTGCTGTCCTCCCCAGTTTGAATAACAGCTTTGCCCTGTGTATCACCTGGTCCAAACCTAGTCTAATTCTTGCAAACATTTAAAGTCCTTAGGGGGACTTCCCTGGTGGCACAGTGGTTAAGAATCCGCCTGCCAGCGCAGGGGACACGGGTTCGATCCCTGGTCCGGGAAGATCCCACATGCCGCGGAACAACTAAGCCCATGTGCCACGACTACTGAGCCAGTGCTCTAGAGCCCGCGAGCCACAACTACTGAAGCCTGCGCACCGCAACTACTGAGCCCGCATGCTGCAACTACTGAAGCCTGCATGCCTAGAGCCTGTGCTCTGCAACAAGAGAAGCCACCGCAATGAGAAGCGCGGGCATCGCAACGAAGAGCAGCCCCCGCTCGCCATAACTAGAGAAAGCCCGCGTGCAGCAATGAAGACCCAACACAGCCCAAAAAAATAAAGATGAAATAGCAATAATTCTTCAAAAAAAAAAGTAAAATAAAATAAAGTCCTTAGGTTCTTCACTTGGGCACTTCCCATATACTCAGGAGTAGCTTAGGCTCTTTGGATTGCCCAGGTCAGCTGTGGGATTATAAGAATACAACCCCTGCATAGCTCAGGATGTAGATGGATGGCCCAACTTAACATTCAGTGCCCTCCTCTATCAGTTCTGGAAGTTCTCATTAAGCGTATCTTGTATATTTCAGAGCACCCTTTATCACCAACTCCAGGTAGATTCTTGTAGATTTTTTTAGTCTTCAAGTACAGTGGTGATATTCAAGGCCCAGATTGTTCCCTTTGGTGGGAGGTTAATGAGGGCAGTCAGGGTGGTGGGGTGTATATCTGAATATTCCTTCTACATTTCCTACTTAGGCATCTCCCCCCAGATGGAAGTGACATGTGTGCCCACTCCCACAAGCACAGTGTCTTCCATAGGTAACACAAATGGAGAAGAGGTGGGACCATCTGTCTATCTGGAGAGGCTAAAAATCTTGCGACAGCGATGTGGTCTGGACAATACAAAGGTACTGCTCCTCTCCTTCTGTGTGGGGCAGGGAGGGCGATGACCAGGTCAAGGACAGGCTGGCCGGAGAAGCAGTGTCCCAGCCTCAGTGAATGTTGCTCCAGAGCCACATCCTGACCTGATTGGACAATGTTTCTTCTTCTTTCAACAGCAAGATGACCGACCTCCGTTGACCTCTTTGCTTTCCAAACCAGCAGTTCCTACCGTTGCCTCTTCCACAGACATGCTGCACAGCAAACTCTCTCAGCTCCGGGAGTCACGGGAGCAGCACCAGCATTCAGACCTGGATTCCAACCAGACTCACTCTTCAGGAACCATGACTACATCCTCCTCCTCCACAGCTAACATTGATGACTTGAAAAAAAGACTGGAGAGAATAAAGAGCAGTCGCAAGTGAAGCCGCCCCACTCCCCTGGCACCCTGCAGCTTTAGTTTACTAAACTAGGAGTCCTCATAGTTAAAGTGGCCTTGGCAGGCCCAGTGTACACAAACTGGTTGTATGTATCATACCGCGGAGCTGGGAGAGGAGTTGTGGCACACGTCTTTGCACATCCTCCACTTCTCTCCGCCAGCCCCCTGCCTCTCTAGAAGACTGTCTGTGTCTTAGTTTAGTGTACAGACCTGTAAACAGCTGCCCTGCTCTCAGCTCAGACTAGTTTCCATCTCCTTTTTCTTTTATTTTTAATTGCTCATTTGTAAAGTTGTCCTAATCTTTCCTAGCTTTTAACTATTAGAAACGCTTTACTAGTTTTCCTTTGAGTTTGTGAGCTCTTCTCCTTGTAGCCCTGAAGGGTCACTGTATTCTGTATGAATGCATGGCATGATACAACTAATTTAAGAGTCTTTTATAAATAAAGTTTGCATTAACTATAACTGTCCCAGGATGCTCCGTATCTGGGAGTGTGGGGCAGCTCTCCATCACCTGTTCTTGGGACCAGCTGGGTATTCAGCCAGTTAGAGGAAGGTTCATAATTGCTGCTTAAGGAGCGCTACCTTTACTTGGCTCACAGACTGGGTCCTTTCACTCCTTTGGAATAAGAGGCACTCACCTCTCCTGCTTTCTGCATGCAACTCCTAGGGGAGCAGAGAAATCTCATTCTTCCCTGTTTTGAGATTTTGGTCACGACTTCCATCCCATCATCAAACAATCACCATGGTTCCAAGGAGCTCTTAGGCTCCCTACTACTTCTGCTGCCCAAGTACATATGACATTGTGCCCAGGGATTAGCTGGGCTACAGTGGCTGTCACACCACAACTAGATTTGGGGTCATCTGACTAAAGGAGTACAGAGAGCATAGGGGCTTCCTGACTGGTTAGCAGAGTCTCTGAATCTAGACCAACAGTTCCTTCACACTCAGTTCAGTAAAGACTAGAAATAAACAGGATTCACATCTGCAATAACATTCCACAAGACCTCCTTCCACAGTCAGAAAACATTAAGTCTAAAGGAACTTTTCTACACCACCTTTTACTGAACTGGTGTTAAAGAAATGAAAGGTTGATAGAAAATGAGTCCTGTATTGATTCTAGTCATGATTTTCAGATGGCTCCTGTGCTGCCTGAAATAATAAACTTGCCTCTCTCCCTTATAATGCACACAGGAAGTAGGCCTTCACTGAAGGGAAGATAGAGGAGTTGGTTGCTGTGGAGAAGGAACACATTTAGAAAGAATGGCTGTGCTTGGGTCTGGAATTAGCACAGCTAATTTGAAAAACCAAAGTCCAGCAGTCTTGTGAGAACGTGCGCCCTTGTTTAAAAACCAGATTTTGGGGTATTACAACTAACTTTTAATCCCTTCCCCCTGCTCTGGTTAAAGCTCAGGGCTGTCAAGATCCTGCAAGCTCACTGAGTTCCCAGTTTTACCCTGCTTTCTGGTCAACTAGAACCGAAGAATGAGGAAGAATTAGAACTCAGTCCTAATTCTCTCTTCCCTGATGTATTAAAAAATGGGAATGGAAAAAAAGGGGAGGGGAGGGGGGTAAAGGTTACCTACCTTAAGTCCCTTCCTGCTTTAAGCCATGATATCTAAATATCTTAGATCCTAGGCCGAGAAGGTGACCACAAGGCACCCGTCCTCCACCCCCCTCCAAGCCCAGGGGTGAGACTTCTCAACAGTCCTCCAGACGGTCACCAAGTGATCAGCACCTCACACCAGTGGCAACTCGCTGTCACACGTTATCGTAGGCTGTAGTGCCTCCTTCCCTGAGTCATAAATGCACCCAACAGGAAGAGCAATACACCAATGTCAGCCAGAAACTCTGGAGCTACATGGAAGGGCAACGATGTGTCAGAGCCGTGCTCCATCCCAGACAGTAACCTCTGCCAGCAGTAACCTTGAAGAATGTGCTGTGAAAAGGCATTTTGAAAGTTCTGTGACTCCTAAGATTTTGCCCAAACCCTGTAAGAATCCACTTCTACATCTTCTTGTTCCCATTTCTCTGAAAAACAAATTACTCAAGTCTGATAACTGCTGTGAGAGTAGAAACTCCAGGAAGCAGCAACTTCAACACTATGCTATTTCAGAGACCGGAGAGGGAAGTGGGAAGAGGCAGAGGAACTTTCACCATGCCAGGCAGTAGTGAGAATAAAAGCAGCAGCGACTTAACGGGGAGCTGACCAGGTACCAGGCATTTTGCTAAGTACACATGCAAATGGCCTCATTTAATCCTCAAAACCTTATTAGGTAAGTAATGTCATTATATACATCTTATACTAAGGGAACCGAGGCTCAGGGAGGTCAAGTGACTTAACCATGGTTATCCCCCCCACTTTTTTTTTTTTCCTTTGGTCATGCTGCGTGGCTTGTGGAATCCTAGTTCCCTGACCAGGGATGGAACCTGGGCCCTGGCATTAGAAGCGTGGAGTCCTAACCACTGGACCACCAGGGAATTCCCATGATTATCCCTTTTAAGGCTGGAGCCAGAATATGAACCCAGGCAGTCTGGTGCTAGGGCCCCTACTCAGAACTGCTATCCCACAACCCTCGCGAGTGAAGACACTTAAAATACTGAGCCTTTGGGCGGCACAGATCTGATATTTTAATAACATAAGAAAGATGTAACTACTCCCCGCCTCACTAGCCTACCCTCCTCCAGCCTCTTCTCTGGTCCCAGCACAGCTCTTCACAGCCTAGAGTGGCTAAAAGCACAGGCTTCAGTATCTCCTATATTTCAAGTCAGACTTTGACCCTTCTTAGCCATGTGACCTTGGACAAGGAACTTCTCCAAGTCTCAGTTTACTACCTTTTGTGAGGATTAAATGAAATAAGCTATTAAAGCCCCAAGTCTGGAACATTTTAAATGCTCATAAATTCAGGCTGCCATCTCCCCTCTCACTGGACCCTGTTCTAGGGGTGGTGGATTCTTTAAGTCCTGCTTGTCCAGTAGTAGGACTGGCTCTTCCTGAGCTACCCATGAACAGTACTGTGAGCACTGAGGCTCAGTGATAGAGTCACTTTTATTGAGAAATATAGTTTTAGGAACAAGCCACAAAAATAATTCTTTCACTGGATTGGCTTCTGTGATTTTGCAGTGAGAAGCCTAGAAATGTGGGTGGCCCCCTAACTTCCAAACCGTTCAGTGACCTTCTGTATCCACTTCTTCAGGCGGAACACATGTGTGTAGAAGCCATATTTTCCATCCCTGTCACAGCCTTCACCCCATGAGACGATGCCCATTTGATACCAGCGGTTGTTAAAGGGGCTCTGAGGAAGAAACATGGGATTTCCAATAGAGTCAAGTCCAAGGTAGTGTCAGTATTACCCTGTCAAGCAATTGTTTCTGAAAACTTGGGTCCCTCCTCATCCACCCCAGAAGGATCTACCCACCAGTTCCTGGCCTTCTGGGAACTCAGCTTACCTTCATGACAAAGGGTCCCCCACTGTCGCCTTCACAAGCATCCCCTCGTTTCCCTTCACCGGGCTTGTAACCTTGAGAGAGAACAGCAGTACTCAGGGAGGGGTATAGCTCACACTCCAGCCACTCTCCCCTTCAAGAGATACTGCTGGTGAGTGTCCAGTGACGACTCCTAGCCATCCTTGACTCTGCTCATTTCCTCACCCCACACATCCAATTCTTAGGCAAACCTTGCCAGCTCAATCTTCAACGTACATCCCCAATCCAACCACTCCTCACCACTTCTGCACCTGGTCCCATCACATACACCTCTCCCCTGAACCACTAGTTTCCCTAGCTCTACTTTTGCTGCCTACAATCCATTCTCCACCCAATAAGCAGAATGACTTTAAAAAAACACATTAAACTGACAGGTGAGAGAATAATGAGAATTATGGCAGTTACCTTTATCCAAATATCTCCACATATCCTCCACAAACAACATGAAGAACAACAACAAAGCTACACAAAAACCACACCTTCAACATAACTCGAATACAGAGAACACCCAAACTTCAAACCACTTTATCTAACTGTACATCTAATATCAAAACTTGTGTGGAGATGAGGAGGGAAAAATATCCACTAGATCAAAGAAGTGGATGCAATGAATTAGGAATCTTGTAAATAACCCCAAATCTACAAAATGAGTAGATGAAATAGATGAAAAGTAAGTAGATCTATACCAAGATACTATAGGAAAACAATAAGAACAAAAATACCTCAGCTAACAAAAATTCTTTCCCAAACACAACCATGAAACAAGAAAACTAACTGAATTAAATATCCTCAAGCAAATTTTTGGTATGTGAAAAAGAATGAATCAGAAATTCAAAAATTAGGGACTTCCCTGGTGTCACAGTGGTTAAGAATCTGCCTGCCAATGCAGGGGACACGGGTTCAGGCCCTGGTCTGGGAAGATCCCACATGACGTGGAACAACTAAGCCCATGCACCACAACTGTTGAGCCTGTGTCTAGAGCCTGCAAGCCACGGCTGCTGGGCCTGCGTGCCTCAGCTGCTGAGGCCTACCCGCCTAGAGCCCGTGCTCCGCAACGGGAGAGGCCACTGCAATGAGAAGCCCGCGCACCGCAATGAAGAGTAGCCCCCGCTCGCCACAACTAGAGAAAGCCCATGCGCAGCAACAAACACCCAACCCAGCCAAAAATAAAATAAATAAAAATAAATCAAAAAAAAATTTTAATTCAAAAATTAAAAATAAATGGACATGGACTTCCCTAGTGGTCCAGTGGTAAAGAATCCTTCCTGCAATGCAGGGGACGCAGGTTTGATTCCTGGTCAGGGAACTAAGATCCCACATGCCGCGGGGCAACGAAGCCCACACGCCACAACTACTGAGCCCACCTGCCTCAACTAGAGAGCCCGCGTACTGCAACGAAGATCCTGTGTGCTGCAACTAAGACCTGATGCAGCCAAAAATAAAAATAAAAAAATAAATGGACAAAACAATGGGAAGTAATTAAAAGCAGAAAGTGGTCGAAATGGAACTCAGACTGAAGAAATGAGTCCCTCAAGAAGAAAAAGAAAGCAATGGAACAGAATTAATATGTATAATATAGTCCAAGAAAACTTGACAGAAATAAAAGATTGGATGTGCATATTGAAAGGATCCACTGGGAACCTGGCAAAACTGATCTGAAACACTGAACTCTAAGACGTATCCTAAAAAAACTGAGACTTCAAAGATGAAGAAAAAACCTTCAATGCCTCCAAGCAAAAAACCCAGCTCCCTTATAAGAGCAAAAGAATTACACTGGCATCAGATTTCAAAAACAACATACAAAAAGCAAGCAACAATAAAGCTATATTTTCAAAAAATTCAAGGAAGGAAAATGTGAACCATGGATTTTATATTCAATCGTGCTGAGCTTCAGGTGTCAAGGCTACAGAAAACCAGTTATAAACACATAAAAACTCAGGAAATTCTATACCCATAACCCTTCTTGAAAAATCGACTAGTGGACAAGCTTCATCCAACCAGGAGATGAATGCTTCAGCAAAAGGACTGATTAACTGTCTGACAAGTAGAAAAAATACAACTAAAAGTATGAGAGGAGAAGAGAAAGAGGAAAGTAAACTCACTGATTGTAACAACTACAAGAATATAAGAAACTAAGGGCATTTCAAAAAGGTGTAAGACCAAAGATAATGAGTAGAACAAAAATGCAAACCTTACTAAATATATGAAATTATTTGAAAAGTAAAGAAAAGATCACACAGGGATAAAACACAGTAAATGAAACGTAATATACATAAAAATAACAAAATCATATGAGATACTAATTCTATTAATCATATCAATAAATATGAATGGGCTTAACTCACTTTTTCAAAAACAAAAAGATTTTTAATTTGACTCACAAAGCAAGACTCAATGATGCTATATATGATTCATAGAGGCTAAAGTTAAAGGGATGGACAAAAGTATATCAGGAGAATGGAAACAGAAAGAGAGCAGGGATAGTGAAGCTGAAGTTGAAAATAAAG